>NC_039365.1:62251747-62354462 GCF_003573695.1 Papaver somniferum
GGGGAAATTGGTTATAATTTTAAAATCTCACATGATTTACTTCTGCTTTTCTTCATCCAGTGAGTGAGTCCAGTCCTGTTTTTATCTGCGTTTGTAGAAAATAGGTGAGTAGAAAAATCAAAAGAAGAAAAAAAGGTTAAAAAGTTGGTTTTATGTGCGACGACTTTAGTGATCTTGATCCTACGTCCAGGAACATCTCAGAATATCATGAACATCCCGTTTTCCTGAGCCTGGGTTCAAGAACAGAATCTAAGCTAACAACTCATAAGCAACATGCAATTGAGCATCTAACTCATCACACAATGAAATTTGACTACATTTTTGTTATGCTCGCAAAAATAATAAGTGACAGTTTTTGTAATCCAAAAGCCATCACTATTTAATTAATCAACATTAGTGAGCGATATTC
Source organism: Papaver somniferum (assembly GCF_003573695.1). NCBI lineage: Eukaryota > Viridiplantae > Streptophyta > Magnoliopsida > Ranunculales > Papaveraceae > Papaver > Papaver somniferum. The sequence continues at coordinate 62,252,157 of NC_039365.1, forward strand.
ACATTCATGTCAGAGGAAAGCAATCAATCATAAGAATTAGATATGTTTTCTCTAAAGATTGTATCGAGTATTACTCGCCTAAAGATCTCTTGACTACATAGAACCTTCAGAAAAATTTGCTACAATGGAGCACAACTTGGAATTTGTGTATTCAAATTTTCTAGGGGAATTCCGAAGTCCGACTCATTTAATTGTTTATTCCAAAGTGAGTTAAGATCCGGAATTTGGTCAAAGATCATTTGTAAGGGCCAAGGAACTGCACCATGTCTACAGGATATAAGGTGTTTATCCCAAATGGACCGAATCGCAGGCTTCAACAATCTTGTCTATGCTAAAACATAAACGACAATATGGGTATTTTTTTTTCTTGTAAATAAAAAAAATGCACTCCTTACATACCCATTTTAACTTCCAATGTACTCGTTTAACAAGTTTTTGCTTCCACATGCGCTATAGGACTATCATTGAACATTGATTGCGTTGGTGCGTTGTATTTTTCTTACCCGTCTCCTCTAGTGAAGAACTACACTTCTGTTACGTATTGATGATTTTGAAATCACATAGTTCAGTATCAAATCCGCGCACAAAAACACCAATTTTTGTTCTCTGTTCAACCAAATCTCGTACCCACCTGCAGAAAGGATAATATCTCCAACAAAAATCTCTGTGTAAAACAAATCAATCAAACACAATTCTTAACTTCCCTAAACACAATTCTTAACTTCCCTATTGTAAACCAAAAATACCCAGCATTCACAATACAATTCCATCCAACACTTGTGTTTTCCCCTGTACATCCAAAAATTGTCTTCTATTAATTAGCTTGTCAAGCTCATGGATATACTACAAACTAAACCCAATTTTCGAACCACATAAGACTCACTGTTGCTACTTCATTTCTACTTGTTCACCAAAATTCATAATACGACCACTTTCTAATATCAAAAAATCCACTATATATTCTAATCAAACCATGGATGGTGTTAGTGTTAGTGTTGTTGCAGATGTTAAGATGGTGTTGGTAGAAGAGGCATTTCTTCGGTGGTAATTCAACCACTGGACCCATGGCTAGCATCTAGATAATCTTGGTTTAAGAACCGGTCGCTCAGGCTTTTAAGCAAACACCTTGTGTGTGTGTGTAAATCTAGTAATGAAGAAGTAGTTATGTTGTTGACATACCTAGACTATTATAGACATTCCAATACAAAAATCCATTATGTATACCTAGACTATTATAGACATTTTATACCCACGTAACATATCGAGGATATGAAACTCCATATGTAACCCAATTACCCGAATCGGAAGAAAATATATCAATCTAAAATACATGTGCAGTTCCAAATTCGGGCATACAAACAACCTTATAATTCGTGTAAATGATTAGAAGTGACGAACATTCATTGCATATGAAGCCAGACACAAAAGATACACATTTCTTTAGCGGCGGTGGAAGTGATACCCCCTTTTCCTGGTTAGTGAATTACAAACATTATAAGTTACCTGATTATACGTTTTCCACCTATGGCTGCTCTGTCTGAAAATATATCACAACTCAATATCAGATGGTAACCTCTCTCTCCAAGATTTCAGTTAGTAATGGATTGACCATATTATTTTGTCTTGATAAATGGGATTCTAAAAATTGTTTAAAGGAAATGTATCCTACCCTTTTCAAAATTGCTGGTCTCAAGCATGGTTCTATTAGTGAGCACATCTCATCAAATGGCACCAGCTGGTCCTTTCACTTTAAGAGATATGATGCTAGCCCATATAAACATCACCAAACAAAAGCACAAAAATAAAGTTCATGAAATTCACATCTATATCAAATGATAGCTTAATTCAGTTTGGTGCCGCTTACATATTGACTAACACTTACATGAGAAATTTGTCCCTTAAGCACAGTTTTTTGTGGCTTCCATATACTAAGCATTGTCAAATTTGGCCCTGTAGCGCCGTTTGTATAAACGAAACCCTAAATCGAATGAATAAAAGAAAAAAATAGGGAATGAATAATCATGAAACGTAGTATAAAGAATTTAAAAACAATGCAACATTTGATAAATTAACACATAAAAAAAAATAACAAAATTGAACACTAAATTTGATAGATGCATTCTTTAATAGAGAGATAGTTACTTCGGAAGGAATCATATGGAAGAACAGTTGATGTTATAATTACAGTTGCATCTACAACAACCGTTAATGGCTGAGACGGAGGAGTGAAAACCCTAGAATTCAGAAAACCCTCAATTTGGAAAAAAAACAACCTAAATTTGCCTAAACCTATCCGTAAAACCAAACAATCTTCGGAAATCAAATAACAATCAAAGTGTTTTGAGGAAAAATAGGGGAAGCGAGAGTGTTCTCATCTGTAGTGTGTTTGAAGTTTGAAGCTTGAATCGTAAAATAAGATTTCGTTCTGTATTGTATCTGCTAACCCACACCCCGTCCCGAAACATTACCAAATCATTCATGTCCGTGCAAGTCATAGCTCGATCCGGTCGATCCCGACCGCCGGATCATGGTCCCCGCCAAATCTTGTCCGTCTAATGACTCAAACACCACCTTTTTTATTACAGTGATTCCATTTTGTCGATTAAATTGAATATGTTCATTCTATTCTCTTAGGACAGAGGCAATACGGATGCCGAATCAGTTTACACTTTACATTTCTCAAGATAATGCCATTTTTATGGTTGGTGGTGTTTGTTATATGTTGAGTTGAGTTTTAAATTTGGGCAGTAAGGAATATGTGTTTTTGTTTGTTCTTATGTGATACATTTGTTACAAATTGTGGATCCATCATTGATATTGTATGGTGTTGAGAACCGAGCCAAAATCCCAAGTCATGCAACATTGTCATCATGTTTATATGACAGCTATCACGAGTTGGTTTTAGTAGTATATTGCATTTTTTCAATTTTTGCCTGCCTTAATCTTACACTAACTGTGAACAATTTGCTTCCTTTGCAGGTATACATATTTATCTAGGAAATTTGGCTTAATTCAAGTTTCTAATCATATTGAATTAAACATGGATTGTATCGGTTCTCACATTGCGTTTTTTGATTTTATGTATAATACTTATCATATTGGGTGTTTTTCAGGCTTATGCCACAAATGTTGGCAGAAAATAGTACCAACCTTTAGGACTTCCATTTGTACAACTTTTTTAATTTTCATGAAAATTGACAAGTATGTAGTCTGTTTCCTTGGATTATATATGTCAATGTCAATGATCAGTATATATTACAACATTATAAGTTACAATGTACAAGGGATGGGCTTAGACTACGTAATGTTAACAATAATTTTTACATTCACTCACGTCATACTCTTTGGCTGTTTACATGATTGTTAACTTGAGTTTGTGGATGACAAAGAATCCATAATTTTACTTTGAATCCCAGATGGATGTACATAAGCAACTTATTCAAGATTAATCATACGGTTCAAGTTAGCCGATGTCAACATTAATGATAATATATTATCATACATACGCAGTAACGAACATATATAAAGTAGACTACTGAATTTCCTTGAAGGTCGAATCTCATCAAGATATCTAGAGATGAATTAAAAAACCTCATTGCTATTGGGTGCGAAGCACATGTTACTGTCTAGTCTGAATGAAGTTTTTTTTGGAATTTCTGGGGATAACAACGAGATGCCACTATTTTATTTCTTGAATAAAATACTAATGCAATCTTTTGTCCCAGCTGTTCCCAGGGCCGGTATCTTGTTCCCTGGGCGTAATATTCTACTTTTTTGTAACGGCCAAATTATCCCATTTTCCCAGAAAGTGTTAGACACACTCCCGTACCACGTCACCTCTACAGGGCCACAATAATTTGAAAGTCAAAAAGCACCCGCCTTTCCACCTCCGTGTGTATCGGTATTCATTTCTCTGAATGTTCCCTGTCTATAATCAGATTCATGACATAAGGAACAAATCTGGTCCATACATCAAGCTATCTAATGAGCTTTAAGATGAAGTGAATATCATACATACAATTCACCTCCCTCTCTATTTTGAGTGAGAACTGATAAAATATATAGTAGTATGTGACATAAGATGATCTTTTTCAGTTCAGAAAAACCGTCAACAAGTAAATGCCTAGTTAAGCAAAGACGGTATAAAGATATCAGTAGGACTGAATTACTCAGATCAACCAAAGATCAGTAGGACCAATTTATCCTGACTGAGAAGATCACAGTAGAACTAATTTAGTCGGACCAACCAAAGATCAACATGACTATTTTAGCCTGACTGAGCAGATCACAATTGCGAAATTAAGCCAAAGAAGGCAGCAAAAATAACCCATCTATCTGTAGCGACTAATTCCCACATCCTAGAAAGTGCAATATATATACAGCGACTGGAGTTTGCAAATCCAATTCCTTGTACTTTCATATCATTCCACTTCCACCTGGTACAATTGGTTGAATAAAAGAAATCCATTAATTAATAATATGATTTTAGATGAATTTTCTTTGTTATGGTTAAAAACTGAATAAAATTATCTTTTTGGAGCTTCTGGCCCCACCTACGATGTATAGATCAATATGAATCATTCGTTTTTTCACATCACCAATCTTGGGTATTTTCGACCCCACTTCTCTTTCTTTACTCGAGATCTTACGTTTTCCAAACCCTATTTTATTTTTCTCCTCTCTCTATTCCTCGCCCTTTCTTCCCCTCACCGTTACTTCTCTATTCTCTCTTTTTTATTCTGTACCAAAACAAACCGAAACCCTAATTCAATTATCGTCGCTTTTCCAGTCTCATCTCTTTTATGTGTCGTCACCACTGATTCTATTATGAAACAGTAGGTAACCAGGATCGAGATCATCTAACAAGTATTGTTACTGTGAACATTGGGTAAACAAGATATATTCTCTTCGGTATTCTGTTATCCAATGGAAGAGGACTCACCTCTCCCTCTTTTTATTATTATGGAAAAACCCTAACTATAATACTTTCTGCCGCTGATCTTCTTTTCCCTCTTTTTTTATTTTTCTCATGATTTTTTGTTTTATAATTATACTCTGGTCCTACAGGTTAGTTGTTTTTTCGGATTAATATTCTAATCCGTAGGTTAATTGTTAATGGGTTCGTTTTGATTTATTTTTGTTGCTTTGATTTTGTAGAGGCGATTTCTTTGATCAAACAACCCTAATAATTGTATCAATGAGTTTCTTTTCATATATGAAACTAGGGTTTTTGATTTTAATTATTTGATTTGAACTGCGACCCTAATTAATTTTTTTTGATGTGGTAGGGTTGTTGCTGTAAAGCACATCACATGTTTCAGGGGTAACCCTAATTAATCTGTTTGATTTTTACTATTAATGCTTAATTTTGTGTTATTTAGTAGTTTAAATCCAGAATTCTTGAGTTGGCTTGATGGTTGTCATGAAAGCATAATAACGTTGGTTAGATAAGTAATCGGGGATTGTAGATACCCCGTATTTGCACATGGATAAGAAAGAAATTAGGTATTCTGTAATTGGACGATCGAAGAGAGTCCTCTATGCGACGACTTAACGATATTCTATCAGTCACAAGAAATGTACAAAGATTTTAAAAATTCTGGAAATTGAAAAGGTAACGGAAACAATTGACTAAATTGGTTGAAAACATCCATTATATGCGATCAAGCAGACACATTTTCAGTTCAAATTTCTTTAAAAAATTAATTACATCAATCGGATAATTCGGATTCCGACCGGAAAAGAAAACCAGAATTGTTTTTCTCGTCGGGTAGAGAAGATGAATTTTCGGGTCGGGTAAAACAATACCCGCTCCATGAAACCCAAATCCCATTCTTCTTCTCTTCCGATTTCCTCTGTAAATTTTCACCCCTCCAAAAAACCAGAGTTCTTTCTACGTTTTTGTTCTTTCTGTTACCGTCGCTTACCGAGCAAGCCATTGAAATTGTACAAATCAGGCGAATTAATTTCTATTCCACTTGTTAAAAATAAAACAACTAAAAGTTCGCAAGTTGATCCAGTTGAATCATAGCATGAAATTCAACCATTACAGAAGCAGAGTGAAGAAAACAGAATTCTTGAGGATTCGACCCACTAAACCATACTCAATCTTCTCTGTTTTCCCTTTTATTCTTAGCCGCTAATTTTAAGAATTAAGTTGCTAACCGTTGATTCAAATGAAAGAGAAATCTTAAATTTACGTTCTCTGCAATAGTAATGTTAAAGTTCTTGCAAACAAATATCATATCACTTTTTTTTGTTGTTGCAAATTTCCGAAATTTAATTCAATAAATCGGGTCATCGAAAGAGAGAAAGGATATCAAAAGCAGATAACAGAGAGGAGAAGGAAAAGGAACAACCGGAAAAAGATAAAATTAACAATTAGGAAAAACCTGAATTTAGGACACATAATAATATCTTTATTAACTTTCAATTTCTCTTCCACCTGTTAATTATGCATGAAACTATGAAAGAAACATCGGACGTGGATTGGGGAACACTAAATATAATAAACAAAAAAGTTACTATGCAATAACATTAGTAACACACATTATAAACAAATAACATCATTGTACACATACGAAGCTGGATTTGTAAGTTCGTACGCATATGCTTTTTTTACTACATCATATTTATGTGATTGGCAATCAAGTATGAGCGACATTTCAATTGTGACGTCTTTGCTGTTACAAATTATGTTGGCGTGCCAAGTGCGTCATCCGTAAACCTTTGAAAGGGAACGTCCAACTGCATTTTGACATAATTTTACGTATTAGTAATTTACAGCCACCCGCAAGTGCGTAGCCCGTGAGACATAGGCTTTACATTTCTATCGAGGAAGGTGTGAAATTTTAACCGGATCGAATTCAATTGAATTTTCGGTCGGCCTCCCCACTGCTCTAGCAATAATCTAGTGTACTAAAAGGAATATCCACCGATATCCCTAAGCTTCCAAATTTGAGCAACTATAGATCTACATAAGGCTTTCTGTTATAGCATAGCTCGGTTGAACCCACCTGAAAAAGTGGGGGTCTAACAACCACAACCAATATTTCGCTTAGCAATCTGTATGGACAAACTCCAATATACTTTCTAGAGAATCAACTAGACAGTCAGATTCAATCTAGATAAAAAAGTATATCAAAGAGTTTATATCTCAATCTCTCAATTTAGCAAATAGAAATCTGCGAGTCTTTATCAAATACTACAGAGATAACTTGGATGGTACCAAAGACCAATATCCAAGTGTCAATCAATTTAAATCAACAACCAAAAGGTCGGATATTCTAATTGATTGAACAACGCATAACATGTGATATTTCAATTATATAACAAAATATAATGCGGAAAAAAAATAACACAGACACCAGAATTTTGTTAACGAGGAAATCGCAAATGCAGAAAAACCCCGGGACTTAGTCCAAATTGAACACACACTGTATTAAGCCGCTACAGACACTAGCCTACTTCAAACTGACTTCGGTCTGGACTGTAGTTGAACACCAATCAATCTCACACTGATCCAAGGTACAGTTATGCTCCTACGTCTCTGATCCCAGCAGGATACTACGCACTTGATTCCCTTAGCTGATCTCACCCACAACTAAGAGTTGCTACGACCCAAAGTCGAAGACTTTAATAAACAAATCAGTATCACACAGAAAAGTCTATAGTAATATGTCTCCCACAGAAATACCTACGAGATTTGTTCCGCCTTTTGATAAATCAAGGTGAACAGGGACCAATTGATAAACCGGACTTATATTCCCGAAGAACAGCCTAGTATTATCAATCACCTCACAACAATCTTAATCGACGCGGCGAAAGAAGATGTTGTGGAATCACAAACGATGAGACGAAGATGTTTGTGATTACTTTCATATCAACCAATCTCTTCTTCACCATAACTAGTTCAATTGACTCAAATGAACTAGTTAGAGAGTTGTTCAATTGCAAGGAAATCTTATGTAACTACACAAGACACAATTGAAGCAAAACGATTTTATTCACTTGAATCGGTTCATGAACTTTATATCCACGGTTTGCAAACTTGCATTACTTAGTTTATATAAACATGAGTTCACAAACAATCGTATTTAGATATAACCTAACTCAAGTTCGCGGAATGGGTTCGCGGACTTAAGTTCCCGGAAGGAGTTCTCAAACTCCAGTAGATTTTCTCGGGTTGAGAACTTCCGCCAGTTCGCGGAATGAGTTCACGGCTCTTGTTCCGGTTCTCTTGATCAACAAAGTTCGCAAACTTCAGTTCAAGGAAGAAGGACTTATACATATATGTGTTTCCACAACAATGCTTATATCCAACAATGGTTATATAATTTAAACTCTCATTTCAATCATTGAAACGTTATTCTATAATGTTATAATAGTCGTTAGACATAAAGAATCGATTATCGTCATCAAAGCCATGATTGAAACATAACATGACTTTCGTCACTAGGTAAAGATAAGTTTGGCCAAAGCGAAAGCTTACCAACACATATTTCGAGAAATAGATAGGCGAGATAAACTCGGCTCGAAATAGCAAATGTGTATAATCAAAGTCTATATAGCAGAACGACTTTTGTCTCAAGATAGAAGATATAGTAGATAGACTTTTGAGTGATAGATAAGTTCAAGTCTCCACATACCTTTTAGTCGATGAAGATCCACCAGTTCCTTGAGCAGTCATTCGTCTTGTATGATGATCGCCATGGAGTTCTTGAGCTCAACTACACTTTCTATCCTAGTCTGAGACCTTAGCATTGACAAACATTGACAAACATGCTTGAGATAGCAACGCATGCGAGGTTGGCCGAGCAATGCTCTAACAATCTCCCCTTTGTCAATTTTAGTGACAAAACTATTAATACATATGGAATACAAAAATAAATAAATAAACTTTTGTAGCTCCTATTCCACATGCCTAATCTTCAACATTACTCGAAATCTTCGTCACTTCCAAGTACTCCAATGATCCCAAAGGTTGTAAGTTCAGCATCATCGTTGTTGAAAATCCGTAGCTATAACAATGAGAAAACAAGATTATCGATCATTGTTATACAGTGTCATAGTATCATTACACAGTATCAAAGTTCAATTATATCACAACTTTGACAATAATACTATGGTGATATTATCACTTCCCCATAGTCAATACTCCATCTTACATGGAAACCACTCCCCCTTACATAATGATCCGAAAACCATATGTATTTGTAGTGTGAACTACATATTAATTCTCCTTCTCTTTGTCAATAAAATTGGCAAAGGTACAAGAACGAGATCCTAATGAAATTTCCGTAAGAGACATTTCATGACCAAAGGAAGCATATATCAACTTTTTTAGATGCAATCATAAAGCCAAAGCTAAATGCTTTCATCAAGGAGTTTATAAAGATATAAGATAACCCCTATAATATTCCACAACCGCATTCCCCACAAAGATTTGGCAATTAATCACAAGTTCAAAAGAACTCCCCCCAATTCGATGTCATTCCCGAAAGAACAACAAGAGCGACCTTAATTTCGAAAGAAAAGAAGGATTTCTTTGGACATAACAAATCACATACGAGTATGAATTTGAATCCAAAAATACTCAATTAAATTAACCAAAAGAGAATCTATGATTAATTTAATCGGAAACGCTCAACATAAGTGAACTTATGGAGACTAAAAAAAACTCAATTAGATTAATCACAAGAGAACCCATAATTAATCTAATCGGAATACACAACCAAATTAACCATAAAAGTGATGATTTTGATTGGTTATGCTCGACATAATAGAACTTACGGAGCAACAACTAAATTGACCAAACAAGTATGATCAATTCAATTGGTCATGCTCAATCTTTAAGGATTCTCAAGGAGCAACAACTAAGTTAATCATAAAAGTATAATCAACTCAGTCGATAGTTCTCAACATAAGAAAACTTATGGAGCCTCACAGTAATACATAAAAGATATGGATCAAGGAAGATCAATACTGCTGAATACACAAGGATTCATTATATTTTCCATCACTATTTGCACAATGACATACAATAGACATAATCCTTGTAAACAAAAGATTTTAACCTATCTTCCATCAATAATTGACATAATAGGCTTAACTTTTGTTATTTGTCAAAAGTCCATTCATTCTTTTATCAATACGTGAATATCGACTTACGAAAGACTTTACTTTTGACAAGGTATGAGACAATCATAGTTCACGGACGCAAACATACATATCCCATAATACATTGCAATATATAAAACCATAAAGATTAATACTGCAAAAATCATCTTCCAAACAATTTTTTAGAATTTAATCAAATAAACCTAAAAACATAAAGATGAAAACGTTGGTATAGCTATGTGTAGTCACAATAATGGCTATTCCAAACTCTAGTTATTCTTCTAAATAAAACAAGAAAAATAGAAGATTTACTAGGCAAAACTAAAGGAAAAACTTCAGATTTCATTGAGACCTTCATATTTTTCAATAAATCCACCAAAGAAGGTATCGCTGATTTCCTTTATTCTCTTGACCGTAGACACATCATGTTCGTGAGTTAGAATACTAACTTTACGATCAACCACCTTAGAAAGTTGTCTAGCCTTGACGCGGTCCATGATGAGCTTCTTTTGATTCCGTATCAGAATATCCTGATTAGTAAGGATTCTGGCCTGACCATCTAAGAGTTGGTTTATCTGCAGTTGAAGGTTTGCAAACTCGACCTTTGAATCGTTATGAAAACGAATTAAATCCTTGACAGAATCATCAATCCAGGAGTTGTGATCCTTCCTTTCAAGCGTCTTCTTTATAACCAGCTCTTGAATTGGCTCACGTCCTTGAGTGTCTTCCTCCATATCAAGATGCACAATCTCTTGAGATTTTGCAGAGTTCTCCATATAATTTTTTTGTTAGGGATGGAAAGAAAAAAGACACACCATATATACGTGTTTTAAAACAGGAGAAGGAAACTCTTGTTTTTGGAAACCCAATGAACTCATAATAGGAAGACGCGCGTTCGTGGACCATCAACACAAAAACAAAATTAAACAGAAAAATGTACAACATACTTGAGTAATTCTCAATTATTGTCCTTGCACCTCTCAAGTTAAGAACAAGGAAAATAATACCTGGAATCAGGTGGTAGAGTGAGAAATAATCCCTCTATGATCATTGAGAATTGAGTTGTACATATCATCTGACAGCTTGATCCTTGTGTTCTTCGTCTTTCTTCGGCTGACATTCATCCCAGAAGAAAAGGACATAGCTTGATTAACGTATCTATCAGAAGGTTTTTTCTGAGGACTAAATCTAGGACCTCTTGCAACTGGTATAAGAGGACCATAATGGATAGGGATCCATATTATAGACTTAGATTTACCAGAAACAATCTTATAAACATAGGGAATGCTTTTATCAGAAGCACAAGGATTTATACCACTAGAATGCACTTGAGCCCTGTGATGACTTCTAGGAAGGAGATCATTTTTATAAGGTTTCTGGTTTTCTGTGGGCATACGATTCACTGCAGTAGTGGACTGACTATTTGTTCCATTGACAGTGGAAAGAAGCAAATTATGAAGTTTAGAAATTTGTTTCCTCCTGGCAAAACAATGAATAGCATAGTGATTCCTTTTTCCACAGAATATACAGGTTCGTGGAGCAGAAGCAATAATTGGCACCTGTTTTAACTTCATAGCCATATGAGAAGATTGTAAGTTATGTAAACTTTTCTTGACACTATCTTCTTCTGGAGAACATTTCTTCATGTACTTTAATTCATGAGAATTAGTTTGTACAAAAGAGTTTCTCCTTAAGACAGAATTTTCCTTTTCCAAGGATCTGCAATGTTCCCGAGCTAGAATAAGAGACGCACTTAGTTTCTCTTTCTCGACACAAAGTCTGTTAAGATCTGATGAATGCATCTCGATCAAACGTTTTTCTCTAATTGAGTCCTCCTTAATAATATCATCAAGAACACTAATCTTTTCACGTTGTAGAGTAGTTTCTTGGAGAAGTTTTTCAATATTCTTAGAGAAGGACTCGATGATGTTATAGAGTTCACGCTCTCGATCAAGAGACTTTTCAAATTCATAAATAAGTTGATCATGATCCTGAAAATCAATAATCTCAATAGAATTTTTTTAAATTCTAGTGAGTTCCATTTCAGCCTTTGCCATAGTTCCCAATGTCTCATCGGAAAGAGAGATGTCAACACTTGATGGAACAAAATTCCTACCTAGGGATTCAGAGGAATCAGCTAACGAGTAATACTTTGAGGTGTTCCAAGACATTTGGCATAGTTAAAAGCTTTGGAAGACATCTTGGTATGTGTATATGTCAGAGATTCTGTCCTCAGACTCATATTGCCACAAACACAGACTTGTAAGGTCTTTTAAACGTTTTTGCCTGCTCTGATACCAATTGAAAAAGCGGGGTCTAACAACCACACCCAATATTTCGTTTAGCAATCTGTATGGACAAACTCCAATATGCTTTCTAGAGAATCAACTAGACATTCAGACTCAATCTAGATAAAAAATTATATCAAAGAGTTTATATCTCAATCTCTCAATTTGATATATACTCAAGCAAATAGAAATCTGTGAGTCTTTATGAAATACTAGAGAGATAACTTGGATAGTAACAAAAACCAATATCCAAGTGTCAATCAATTTAAGTCAACAACCAAAAGGTCGGATATTCTAATTGATTGAAAAACGCACAACCTATGATATTTCAATTATATAACAAAATATAATGCGGAAAAGAAATAACACAGACACCAGAATTTTGTTAACGAGGAAACCGCAAATGCCGAAAAACCGCGGGACCTAGTCTTGATTGAACAGATACTGTATTAAGCCGCTACAGACACTAGCCTGCTTCAAATTAACTTCGGTCTGGACTGTAGTTGAACCCCAATCAATCTCACACTGATCCGAGGTACAATTATGCTCCTACATATCTGATCCCAGCAGGATACTACGCACTTGATTCCCTTAGCTGATCTCACCCACAACTAAGAGTTGCTAGGACCCAAAGTCGAAGACTTTAATAAAAAAATCAGTATCACACAAAAAAGTCTATAGTAATAGATAAATCTGTCTCCCACTGAAATACCTACGAGATTTATTTCGTCTTTTGATAAATAAAGGTGAATAGGAACCAATTGATAAACCGGACATATATTCCCAAAGAACAGCTTAGTATTATCAATCACCTCACAACAATATTAATCGACGTGGCGAAAGAAGATGTTGTGGAATCACAAACGATGAGACGAAGATGTTTGTGATTACTTTTATATATTGCCTATTGGGGATATTAATCTCAAACCAATCTTTGCGATTGTACTCGTACGATAGAATATGCAAGATCAGATCACACAACTACAAGAAAGTAGTATCGGTCTGTCTTCGCAATCCCAATGGAGTCTTTAAGTCGTTAACCTGGTTTAGAAGAAGAAACCAAAGGTAAAAGGAGAATCGACTCTAGCTATGCAACTAGTATCACACAGAAGGTGTGGGGATTAGTTTTCTCAGTTGCTAGAGTTATCCCTTATATAGTATTTCAAATCAAGGTTTGCAATCAATGTTACGTTGGTAACAAAGCATTCAATATTCACCGTTAGATGAAAACCTGATTTAGATTCAAGCTAATATCTTTAAACCGTTAGATCGAAAAACCTAGCTTGTTACACACAAATGAAATGTACGATTTTAGGTTTGTGTAACCGTACCCAAACATGTACATTTTTTGGCTCAACAGTAGTTAACCAAATGGTTAGCCATATGAGTACTTTCATATCAACCAATTTCTTCTTAACCATAACTAGTTCAAATGACTCAAATGAACTAGTTAGAGAGTTGTTCAATTACAAGAAAGTCTTATGTAACTACACAAGACACAATTGAAGCAAAAACGATTTGATTCACTTGAATCGGTTCATGAACTTTATAGCCACGGTTTTCAAACTTGCATTCCTTAGTTTATATAAACATGAGTTCACAAACAATCGTCTTTAGATATAACCTAACTCAAGTTCGCGGACTGGGTTCGCGGACTTAAGTTCCCAGAAGGAGTTCTCAAACTCCAGCAGATTTTCTCGAGTCGAGAACTTCCGCCAGTTCGCGGACTGAGTTCACGACTCTTATTCCGGTTCTCTTGATCAACAAAGTTCGCAAACTTCAGTTCAAGGAATAAGGACTTATACATATATGTGTTTCCACAACAATGCTTATATCCAACAATGGTTATATAATCTAAACTCTCATTTCAATCATTGAAACATTCTTCTATAATGTTATAATAGTCGTTAGACATAAAGAATCGACTATCGTCATCAAAGCCATTTTCAAAGTGATTGAAACATAACATGACTTTCGTCACTAGGTAAAGATAAGTTTGTCCAAAGCGAAAGCTTACCAACACATATCTCGAGAAATAGATTGGCGAGATAAACTCGGGTCCAAACAGCAAATGTGTATAATCAAAGTCTATATAGCACAACGACTTTTGTCTCAAGATAGGAGATAGAATAGATATACTTTTGAGTGATAGATAAGTTCAAGTCTCCGCATACCTTTTAGTCGATGAAGATCCACCAGTTCCTTGAGCAGTCCTTCGTCTTGTATGATGATCGCCATGGAGTTCTTGAGCTCAACTATACTTTCTATCCTAGTCTGAGACCTTAGCTATAGTGGACTAGAAATCAAGACTTATAGTTTTGATCACTAACATTAACAAACACACTTGAGATAGCAACGCATGCGAGGTTGACCGATCAATGCTCTAACACCACCAAGCGTTGGTATGTCAAGTTTGGTTGTCATATTTTATCTAGTGAAGCTAAACTCGTTTAAGAGTCGCTTGATTAAATGTACTAGAGTCAACTTCGTATAGGTTAGATTGAAAGTATTAGGATTTGAGACATTACAAGTATTGCGAAGATTTGAAGAAGTGAAGAAGTAAGGAGCTACTACCACAACATCATCCTTCCACTTGAGGTTAGTGATATTTGACTTGAACTGTTTCATTCACTAACATATCTTTCAAGTCGTGCATATTGAAAACAAAACTGCGAAGCATGAACACTCTAGATATACATAGTATAAGGAATACAATACGAGGTTTATTGCTTAACCATTAAACTTTGTAGATAATACATCGACATAATCATTTGAATGCTATTGTGATTATGTATGGGTATGGGTGTGGATTTCATCCTAGGAAACAATGTTTTTACATGTATTTTAAGGAAGTAAGTTCATGAACTTTGTTTGTGAATCGAAAAGGAAATCTCCAGGCGTTATTGGGATTGTTCTTCATTGCATATCTTATGAACGAATAATATGTGTGATTAATATAACCGCTCATGACTTGTTTGTGTTCTTGGTAAAACTATTCACATGAGGCCTGACTTTTGTATTGGTATGACTTTTATTAGTGAAACCGATCTTAAGTAATCACCTGATGGTATGATCGAGTTTGTGTAGTTTGTAAGACCTAACACTGGGTAAAGGGGAACCGATCCTAGTAAGAGGTGCAACACATCACAAAGGGGAATCGATTCTAGTAAGAGGTGCAACACATCACAAAGGGGAATCGATCCTTGTATGGGGTGCATCAAGGTTTATAGCATAAAGGGGAACCGATCCTATGGACATGTTCAACACATATGAGTTAGATACCATATATATGTGGGGAACCGATCCTAGTACCTAGTCAACCGAATTTTGAAAGCTAGTGTGACTATGCACAGTACTCACATGAAGGTAGAACCGAAACTTGTTTTGGTAGAACCGTTAAACCCATGATTTGTGATTGAGAGTTCTTAATCAATCGCATAGCTCTTGAAAGTCAGATGAACTAATTCTAAACTTGTTTGGAAGCGTGGTAAATCGGTTTCAGGTGTGTAAGTATGAAAGAGGACTTACAAAGTAAGGATATCGACACACTTTGAACACGTGCATTTATGCGTATCTTTTATTGTCCAAAGATATTCCTTAACAGCTAAGAAGGAAGTAAATCCCAGGATCGAAATTAAATAAGTTCAGAATCTTTTAATTAAGGTTTTTAATTATATATGGAAAATAAGAATTAGTAATGTGCATTTTCTAGTTAAAGATTTTCCAAGGAGATTTTCGATCAATATTTTGCACAGAGCATTCTCATGAATTATGAAAACCTAATATGGAAAGTATTATTGAATATCTTGAGAATATTTTCGATTTTTTAAATTCTTTGGTGTCCAAACTTCCTTGTCTATAAATACTTGAAGTTTGCATTTCTATCAAACTAATCCTTCGTGACAGTAAACTTCCTCTGTTGTACTGATACTGGTGAAGCCGCCTATTCGGAGAGGAGAGTAACCTAATTAGGGTAAATCTCTTACGACCGCTCAATTTAAAGACTTCTTTGGGATTGAGAAGCTCTAAGAGTACCATTCATGGGAAACTAGATAATTGCGGTTTATCTTTTGTTTTCGATTGATTTGATTGACTAAAAATGGTTGAACTTTGATTGCACCTAGTTTTTTTATGCTTGAGAATCTTCTCTTCTGATATAAGATTCACTCAAACTAGTTCGAAGTTTCGACATGGATATTTAGACTGTTGGTAGTGCTAAAGACGATCTTGTGATAATCCATTGTTAACAGACTCCGTTCTGTGTGTGATTGATCACAAGATATTCAAGTAGTTGTGTGCAGGTGTTTATTGAAGATCTAAGAAGATTTAAAGACAAAGAAGAGATATAAGATTTCTGACTTGGTTATATAAATCTTTGGTGTGCACAATACTTGTTTTGGTAAAAAGAGGATCTCATTATAATCGGTTTATCCTTGTGGTAGATTGGATAAAATAGTTGAGTATATCGGCATCAATATGGTTCCTTGGGATTAAAGGTATTGATTGCAAAATATTATGATTACTTTGGGTAATTGAACATAAGATAGATTTAAGAACCTGACGAAGGAGTTTATGTTAAGATGAACAGAAGATCCTTTGTCCAACTCATATCACTTGGTTGAAGAGAGTTGATACCAAACAGATTTGTTGTTCCTTTACTGTTTGGAATACGAACGAAAGGAATTGTTCCAAGTACGTGACTTATTTATAAGTTGGAGGCGTGGGAATACAGACGGAACTAGGTGACTATAGGTTTAGTTGTTTGGTCTCAACTATACGAAGCTGGTTTATTTTGTATAACGGCTTAATCCTGAGAGTATTCAATTCTGGACAAGGTCCCGAAGTTTTTCTGCATTTGCAGTTTTCCTTGTTAACAAAATCTTGTTGTGTCATTTACTTTATATTTCCGCATTATAATTATTTTATTAGAATTAAAATAAATTACACAAACATTAATTCCTATTTACTTGATAAGCAATCCTATTGTGTTTGGTTAAGTACGAACCTTTGTATCAAGTAAACATACTTCGTTGTTGTATTGTCTCGATCTCGTATCTGTAGACAATCACATGAAGTGTGAGCCGATTAGTTGTATTGTCTCAACTCAGTCCATAGACAATCACTTTCGGAGAAAGGACTTATAGGAAGGAAAAGTTTTAGCTTGAGGTATATTCGGGTACCCTCGCCTTTTCACTTTCTAATGTTGCTGAGAGCAATAGCATCGTTAATTCATTTCACCTTCAATAGGAATGCAATGAATTCCCCTCTGTTTTTGTTATTATTACGTTTTTATTATGTCTAGTGAGTTTAACTCATTGAAGAAAGGGAAATCTGAATGTGTACCAAGGCAGAGAAGAAATCATTCTCTTGGCGGCTGGCGCACCTATCTTGAATGGCTAAAGCGTTGGCAAGGTAAGTATTCTTCTTTGTTTTTGTATCATTTTTTCTCTTGATTTTTTTCTATTGATTCTAAGGACAATATATAGTTCATTCCAAGCAAAAATGTTTAACCAAACACAAGTAAAACTAAATGTGACATATACTGTTGGATGTCAATATGCAAAATAAGAAGCTTATAAATAATCATAGTGGTACATGAAGTTGGGGTCAAGGAAAGTAGTAAACTTTTATGCTTATAACTACATGTGTGAATGGAGACTAAAGTAGTAAAGTTTCTTTCTTGTGATTCCTTTATATGTTTATAAAAAAATTGCTCTTAAATGTCGTTATTATTGAATCTGACTTGCATTTGAAAATGGTATATGCTGTCTTAGCTCAAATGGAAGAGCACGTGGTTCTCAACCATGTAATTGTGGTTCGACTCCCAAAAATGGCATTTTAGTTGAGTAGGCTAAAACCTTACATGTTTCCATAAAAAAATTTCGCTATGTACTGCATTAATGTAACACATGCTTAGAATTAAAAAGCGTCTCATGCATCATCTTGGTCACGATTTTATGATTACAGTTAGAGTTGCACTTATGATACCAAAGAAGCGCCGAGAATATATACTGCATTGTACCTTTTTTTATTTCTTTCTTCTTTTTACTGAATTACAAAGAGTATAACTTTTGTATTTAGCAGTTTAGGTAGACACGAATAGACACATAGATAGATCGATAATGTATAAGAGAACATCACCTTGATAACGTGCCCAGAGTTCAACTGCAAAGAAACATTAGAACCCCATTTTTGCAGAGATACCATATCACATAAAGTGTTAGATCTATGGGAGAACGCCTTGCGCGAATCTTTAAATCTTCATTCAGATCAAGTCAGCATAGATGAAGAAGGGGGGATGAAGATATGCTACTGATTCAACTGTCAGAGAAGAACAAGTGGAGAAAATGTCCAGCTGGTTGCAAATATTACGTGGAACAGACGTATGGATGTTTGCATGTAACTTGCAGGCATGTGGGATGATCATATATTGCTAAAACAAAGTTTCTTAAGTTCTGATAATCGGCTCCTTTGCTACCATTGGAATATTTTGCTCGTAGGTCTGTGAGAGAATTTAAGATTGCAAATGTCAACAATCAAAAAATTAACTGGACTAAGTGCTTTTTATTGTTGCTGCTGATGAAGGGAAATTATAACAATAGGTTAATTGTTTATGTATGCTTCAACTTATGTTTTTTCTCGATAAGAAGGAACTTTTTAATGTTTACCGGCGGAACCAAATTGTTATGTTATCCTGCAACAATATTAGCAAATATGATTGAATTTTTGCATTGGAAAAGTGTCAAAAATTTAAATGTTTAAGATTAATCTGATTATAGAAACATTCTTGGTAATAAATACGATTGAATTTCTGGATTGTAACAACATGTCTTTTTTGAGGAAAATAATCCTTTAAAACAATATAAGATTCTGATGAAGAAATGCTTCCAGAAAAAAGAAATGTAACCGACGATTGAGACATGAAAATCATACCATCTGATTCGGATGAGAGTGGAAGTAAAAAAAAATCCTAATCCAAATTAAATTATTAATTATCAGATTTTGTTATTAATTAATTTATTTTGTTTTTGTTGACTACTTTTGTTAGAGCATTGTTCGGTCGAACTCGCATGTGTTGCTATCTCAAACATGTTTGTCAATATTAGTGATCAAAACTATAAGTCTTGATTTCTAGTCTATTATAGCTAAGTCTCGGACTATGATAGAAAGTGTAGTTGAGCTCAAGAACTCCGTGGCGGATCATCATACAAGATGAAGAACTACTCAAGAAACTGGTGGAACTTCATCGACAAAAAGGTATGTGGAGACTTGAACTTATCTATCACTCAAAAGTCTATCTACTCTATCTCCTATCTTGAGACAAAAGTCGTTTTGCTATATAGACTCTGATTATACACATTTGCTATTTCGAGCCGAGTTTAATTGCATATCTATTTCTCGAAATATGTGTTGGTAAGCTTTCGCTTTAGCCAAGTTCATCTTTACCTAGTGACGAAAGTCATGTTAAGTTTCAATCACTTTGAAAATTGCTTTGACGAAAAATGGTTTGTGAATAACAACTATATAACTTCCTCTAAGAATGTTTCAATGATTGAAATGAGAGTTTAGATTATATAACCAATGATGGATATAAGCTTTGTTGTGGAAACACATATATGTATAAGTCCTTATTCCTTGAACCGAAGTTTGCGAACTTTGTTGATCAAGAGAACCGGAACAAGAGTCATGAACTAAGTCTGCGAACCTAGTCCGCGAACTGGCGGAATTTCTCGACCCGAGAAAATCTGTTGGAGTTTGAGAACTCCTTCCCGGAACTTAAGTCCGCGAACCCAGTCCGCGAACTTGAGTTAGGTTGTATCTAAAAACGATTGTTTGTGAACTCATGTTTATATAAACTAAGGAATGCTAATTGCAAACCTTGGCTATAAAGTTCATGAACCTATTCGAGTGAATCAAATCGTTTTTGCTTCGATTATGTCTTGTGTAGTTACATAAGATTTACTTCCAATTGAACAACTCTCTAACTAGTTCATTTGACTCATTTGAACTAGCTATGGTGAAGAAGAATATGGTTGATATGAAAGTGCTCATATGGCTAACCATTTGGTTAACTATTGTTGAACCAACAAATGTACATGTTTGGGTACTGTTACACAAACCTAGAAACGTGCATTTCATTTCTGTATGGCAAGCTAGGTTTTCGATCCAACGGTTGAAATATATTATCTTGAATCTAATCAGGTTTTCATCTAACAGTGAATATTGAATGCTTTGTTACCAAGCTAATATTGATTGCAAACCCTGATTTGAAAGACTATATAAGGGAGAACTCTAGCAACTGGGAAACCTAATCCCCACACCTTACGTGTGATACTAGATTTGTAAGCTAGAGTCGATTCTCATTTAATCTTTGGTTTCTTCTTCTAAACCAGGTTAACGACTTAAAGACTTCATTGGGATTATGAAGCCAGACCGATACTACTTTCTCGTAATTGTGTGATCTGATCTTGCTATTTCTATCGTATGAGTACAATCGCAAAGATTGGCTTGAGATTGATATATCCGATAGTCAAGATATAAAAGTAGTCACAAACATATTCGTCTCATCGTTTGTGATTCCATAACATCTTCTTTCGTCGCGTCGATTAAGATTATTGTGAGGTGATTGATAATACTAGGCTGGTCTTCTGGAATATAAGTCTGGGTTATCAATTGTTTCTTGTTCACCTTGATTTATCAAAAGACGGAACAAAACTTGTAGGTATATCTGTGGGAGACGGATTTATCTATTATCGTAGAATTTTCTGTGTAATACATATTTTTTTATTAAAGTCTTCGACTTTGGGTCGTAGCAACTCTTAGTTGTGGGTGAGATCATCTAAGGGAATCAAGTGCGTAGTATCCTGATGAGATCAGATACGTAAGGAGCGTAACTGTACCTTGGATCGGTGTGAGATTTATTGGGGTTCAACTACAGTCCAGATCAAAGTTAGTTTGTAGTAGGCTAGTGTATGTAGCGGCTTAATACTATGTGTGTTCAAACTGGACTAGGTCCCGAGGTTTTCTGCATTTGCGGTTTCCTCGTTAACAAAATTCTGGTGTCTGTGTTATTTCTATTTCCGCATTATATTGTTTATCTTTATAATTGAAATATCACAGGTTGTGTGTTAGGTTCAATCAATTAGAATATCCAACCTTTGGTTTTTGATTTAAAAGATTGACACTTAGATATTGGTATTTGGTACCATCCAAGTTATCTCTCTAGTATTTGATAAAGACTCGCAGATTTCTATTTGCTTGAGTATAGATCAAATCGAGAGATTGAGATATTAACTCTTTGATATACTTTTATCTAGATGGAGTCTGACTGTCTAGTTGAGTTTCTAGAAAGTATATTGGAGTTTGTCCATACAGATTTCTAAGCGAAATCTTGGGTATGGTTGTTGTACCCCCGCAATTTCAATTGGTATCAGAGCAGGCAAACACTATAAACCTAATAAGTTTGTGTTTGACTGATCCCTAAAGTCTTTCTTTATGGGAAATTTCTTTGGGAAAGTTTCTCTTAGCATCTGTAACGCACGCCAGAATTTCTTAAGGATTGTTCAAAGACTACTATGTACCAGATATCTGTTTTCTCACGATAATCTTACTTCATCTAAGTTCTTGGAAAAGTTAGATGATGAGAAACAACCTAAAGGAAAAATCAAAAAGAAAGGAAGGTTGAAAAAACACTCATTACGCTCAAAGATATGGAATCTCACTAGATTAACTCTTAATCTTTATGAGAAATATTATCAGGATGGATCTATTGACAGAGATCTATTTAGAGCATTTGAAAACATTTTTGGATTCTTAGAAAAGGGAAAACATCATAAGTTTCAAGACTTCATCAGTAGGGTCTTTTATTCTAATTGTCCCAAAAATTTCCTCAAAGTCCCTAATATGAAAATAAGGGTTCTCATCGTCTTTCCCTAAGAATATAGGGATCATCTGAAGAATACTAGGTTTTATCTCGAAATTAGCCGTAGTGGCTGGCAATTTAATGCACGAAGCTCGGGTGGACCTAGTTGGGAACATGTAATCTTTCAAATTTGTCATTGCTGGCACAACTGAAGTACTAGGGGGTATTTTCCTCACGAAGAGACAGATTCTCAAAACTGAATTTTTCAAAAGCAGGGCTCTCAAAAGAAAAGTCTTCGAGCTCCCCGCCTTCACAAGAAGAACTACTAGGTTTATCACTAATCAAACGACCTAGAGTGTTTCTTTTCCAAGCCCGCTCTATAATAACCTTGGGCATACACTAGAAAAACAAAAGATAAAGAAAGAAATCCTAAAAGGAAGGGAAGTTCTATGCAAACACAAACAAGGCTGACTCCACCACAGCAAACCTACTGATTTCTAGCAAACAAAAAGCATGATGGCTCCACTTAGATTGTTTCTAGACCAACTTCTAATCCTTCCAAAGGGAATTCGTTACAATTTAAGCAAACCCTTCTGGAATCAATCCGAGTTCAAGTAAGTTGAATCGAGACGAGGGAAGCTCAATGGAGCTTTGATACCCAAGGACTCACCGGCGTTACAAGGCGGTGTATTCAACTCACAGAAACCATCATGAACTTTGAATCATGCTTAAAATAGTAACCAATATTTTTCGAATAACTTCCCTATTAAGCTCGTTACCCTATAGGTCTCGTTCTAGTCAAATTTTAGGCTTAGGTTCGTGTTTGGTTTCGTTTTCCTAAGGCGGGGAAGAAGGGAGCGGTGATGAAATACGAACCCTTATCTTGTATGGACAGTCCTTGCCCTTTACTAGGAAATTAAATCAGCCGTTTTCAAATCCTCAGCATATATGCAAACGAAGGAATACAGTAACTCGCTGACAGGAGATTCACGAGTGTTTCGACAAACTTACCTCCTGTACCAGACGGGGGATGAACCGCTGAAGTCGACTCGGGCCACGACTCCTATGTCGTGTACGAACCCGAGGGGCCGAGGCGATATCGTAATCGCCGTCCTTCTCTGCAAACAATTGATATTTAAACTACCCTTCAGTAGGGTTTAAAAAAATAAAAATAAAATAAAGTCCCAAAGTCCACAGTCCAAAGTCCAAAAATAAAGTGCAAAAGAAAAAAATAATCTAAAAAAAAAAATTCTAAAAAAAAGATTGTCTCTCTCTCTCTTTTTTTTAAATTAATTTTTATTCTCCTTTTCTTTCGCTCCTTTCGCTTTGCTTTTACTCCAAATCTTTAAGTATTCACCAAAAGCTTTGGCAAATTTTTCTTTCGCTCCAAATTCCAAAATCTGTAAAGAAAAGACAAAAACCCAGAAACGTAAAGAAGAACAAATAAAATAAAAATGAAAAACAAATAAAAATCTAAAAAAAAAAAAATCTAAAAACTCTAGCCTAAAGACAAGTCCGCGACGGCGGCGCCAAAAATTGATGTGATTTCAAATTCAGTTGTAGTAAAAAGTTCGTTGAGACTTGTGAAAGCAATAGATTTTAGACTTAATTTTAAAGCAAAGAAAATAAAGCAAATAAATGTTGATATGTTGTGAAAATTATGGAGAGGCTGGAGCTAGGATTTCACCATTCATCAATACTTATGTAGTTCTAAATTAATTTATATCATACAATTTAAACAATTGATTCGATTCTAAAGTATTGCCAAAATCAGATTCCCAAAATATCAAATGTTAGTCGCAAGTATAACGCATCAAGAGTCTAAAACCAAGCATGCATCATCAAGAGAAAACACATTTGATTAATAAGAATCATTTAATTTATTTTTTATCAATGAAATTAATTACATAAAAATATTGCATGAATTTATAAAATAAATATTACCACATAATTCTTGAGAGAATGGCTTCCTCCGTCGCCCCAAGGATTGGGTTCAGCTCATCATTAGGAAAACACGCTCAAAATTCATTTTTTTATTGCTCAAAGGTGGTGTACAAATGATGAAATGGGAGAAACAATGATAACCGGGTTTGCAACAGTTATAAGTGTTACAAACTGAAAAGAACGATACAGAGGATGTGTCACTGTTACTGTAGCTCTAAGACTGTCGCTGAGCAGTCGCAAATACTGTAGCAAAAATAACTGTTGCTGTGGGTCAATGTTCTTCGTGTTCTTCAATGGCAGCAGCAGCAACAGTTTTCTCTGGTGATCGTGTTTCTCCTCTGTGATGTTCCAAAGCTTTCCCCAACTCTCCGTCCCCCCTCTAAGATGCTAGAAAACGTTTTATATACACAACAGCTTCAAAATATCTCGTAATAATGTCTCCAAATTCTCTCACAGCAAAGTCAGTACTCGGGAATATATTATTTCCAAAGTTATGGTTTTAAATCATTCTTTACATCCTTCACGCGTCTATTGCAACTCAGAGTCCTCCATACATGTGCAGTACACGAATTAGAGTCCCAGCAACACACGAAATTCATAGCAAGTCCCGTGAAAACTCTCCCACGAACGTGTTGCTCTGTTTGCTTCAAACCCACGATGCAACCAACTCTAATCGAAACCATTGACCATACCATCCATGTTTGGTCCAAACAGGCCCAAAGCAACCAAACCCAGTGATTGATTGTCGCTCAAACTCCTCGGAATTCAAAACAGAGCTTTCCGTTTGAAGATAAACCCGAGATTCTGTTTTTCTTTAACTCCACCATTATAGCCAATTCTGGTTGAAACCATTGATCATACCATGCCTGTTAAGCTTAAACAGGTCTTCCCAAGAAGTTTCAGCCATTGAGTCTCCATGAATCCACTCCAAAAGCCGAACCCTAATTCTGCAAGTTACTGCCGCAAATTTCCCGCCAAATTTATTTTTGAAATGTTGAAGATGAAGTGCCCCTATCCTTTTATGAAGTGCGAATAGCAGATGGGTGCTGAGGACAAATTTTGGGTGTTGAGGATGAATTTGGGCTACGCATAACCTTGGGTGCCCCTTAGCCAAATCTGGGGTCCGTATATCAAATGTCTTCCAGGGGTCCAAATAGCACTTTTTGAGCAACTTTTTCCACACAAGTGTATTTCTCCAAAAACACCTACACAAACATAAAAACACCATAATAAGTACAAAATCAAGCACTAGCAATAGAGACACTGAGGACAATTCAGACACAAAAATGTGTCTATCAAATACCTCCAAACTTATTATTTGCTAGTCCTCGAGCAAATCTAATATAAAATGACTACACTTAGCACGTGCAGCAAGACGTTAAACCGCTAGGTGGCCCTAGCGGCGGAGTGTTGTCTCCGGAGGGTTTACCAGAGGTCTACCCACAAAACCATTACTCCAGACCCTAGCTATCTATGCAGAACCTTGGAAGGCACTAAAGAATCTCCTTGGTTGGCATACAAACATTGACTATAGAAGGAAGTACCCTGATGCGAATTTCCAATTGTTGTACACGAGTTTGCACTCAACATACTATAATTCATATATAAGTGACAGATCTCTACTCAGATTGTTTCTAGACATCATAACCGGAGTCAACCAATCATATGGAAAGATTAAGAAGATGGATAAAGAGAAAAATAGATGGCTAAAGTGAACGGTGTTTCCCATATCTGTCTGAAGGCCTCTGCCAAGATGATCCTATCCTAATGGACTGAGATACCGGTCTAACTAATATCAACACAACTGGCATATACAAGGGGACCAGTGGTCGATAAACCTAACTCTAGGTCAACACAACTGGCATATACAAGGGCCCAGTGGTCGACTATATTGAATTTATTCCGGTTGGTCTGATGGTCTGGTCTCAAAATTTTTTTATTTTTTTTTTGGTATCTCAATCACCCTATTTCACCTAGCAATGGTAACAACTTGAGTCGTGTGCCCCACCAAATCACTTAAGAAATAAAAACAGAAGGGATTAGGATTCAACGAGTTATGGCGAAACTACCATGTTTTTTTTAATTCTAACACCTGAGCTCTGTGCTTTTATGAATAGACTCTTTAGATGTTTCCACCAAATCCTCAACTCCTACAACCAAGATGTTTCCATCCACTTAGATTGGTTAGTGCCAACCTTAATAAGCATAAATTTCTAGGCTCTGGAGTTTATTTATTGCAACTAAAAGCTAACAAAAAGTTTCTTCCCCACCCCTAAACTTAAATATAGCATTGTCCTCAATGTTTCTAATGAAAGAGCAACACCAAAAAGAAAATTAACATGAGGAATCAGTAAAGAGAGAAGTCGGAAAGATAGTACCTGGGTATAGAGAGAAATAAAAAACTAATGTACAACATACAATCGCATAGATGGTCAATCAAGGGTAAACAGGGTCCTCCAGAGGGACCTCCTCAACATCACCTGTAGGAAAGGGATCTAAAAAGGATTTCAATCTCTAACCGTTAGCCTTCGAAAAACTACTACCATCTGGTGTCTCGATCTCAACAGCTCCATGAGGAAGGACAGTGCGAACAATAAAAGAACCCGTCCACCGAGAACGTAACTTCCCAGGGATAAGATGCAAGCGGGTATCATACAGAAGAAATTTTTGACCTGGAGAAAATGACTTTAAAATATTTCTATCATGCACAAGTTTCATTTTGTTCTTATACTCCTTTGCACTATCGTAAGCATCTATACGAATCTCTTCCAACTCATTGAGCTGGAGTTTCTTATGGGCTCCTGCCTTGTCAAGTGAAAAATTTAACTGCTTAACATCCCAATAATCTCTATGTTCTAACTCAACATGTAAATGACATGCCTTGCCATACACAAGCCGATAAGGCGACATTCCAATGGGGGCTTTAAACACAGTACGATAATCCCATAAGGCATCAGTAAGCCTAGACGACCAGTCTTTCCTAGGATTAACTGTTTTCTCTAATATACGCTTTATCTCCCTATTTTAAACCTCTACCTGACCACTAGTCTGTGGATGATATGGGGTAGCTACCTTATGTGTAATACCATATTTCTTCATCAAAAGCCTAAAAGGTCCATTACAAAAGTGCGACCCTCCATCACTAATTATAGCTCGCGGTGTACCAAAACGTATAAGTATATTATCTTTCAAGAACTCAATCACAACCCTATGGTCATTAGTCTTACACGCAACCACCTCAATCCACTTAGAGACATAGTCTACAACGACAAGGATGTATAAGTTACCAAAAGAATTAGGAAATGGACCCATAAAGTCAATACCCCATACATCAAAGACCTCAACAACTAAAATAGGGTTCAAGGGTATCATGTTCTGACGGGAAATGGTTCCTAATTTCTGGCAACGTTCACAAGTAACACAGTAACTGTGGGCGTCTTTAAACAACAAAGGCCAATAGAATACACACTGCAATATTTTAGCATCAGTCTTCTTAGCACTAAAGTGACCCCCACAAGCATGATCATGACAAAAGGAAATAATACTGGACTGGTCATTCTCAGGTATACATCTCCTAATAATCTGGTCTGGACAATACTTAAACAAATAAGGATCATCCCAAAAGAAGTGCTTCACCTCGGCTAAAAACCTAGAACGATCTTGTTTGCCCCAATGTTGGGGCATTCGACCAGTAACAAGATAATTCACTATATTCGCATACCAAGGTGCTTGGGTAACAAAGAACAGTTGTTCATTAGGAAAAATATCCCTAACAGGAGGAGAATCATTAAGGGTATCCACAACAAGCCTAGATAAGTGGTCTTCTACTACATTTTCTGCACCTTTTTTTATCTCTAATGTCTAAGGAAAATTCCTGCAACAATAGGATCCATCTAATCAATCTAGGTTTAGTATCCTTCTTGGAAAGAAGATAATTCAAAGCAGCATGATCAGTAAAGATTATGACCTTAGAACCTAAGAGGTAGGATATAAACTTGTCTAAGGCAAACACAATAGCTAATAGTTCCTTCTCCGTAGTGGTATAGTTCAACTGGGCATCATTCATAGTTTTGCTAGCATAGTAAATCACATGAAGTAACTTATTTTTTGCTGGCCTAGCACAACACCAATAACATAATCTGAAGAATCACACATGATCTCAAAGGGTAGGTTCCAGTTGGGTGCCTGGACTATGGGGGCGGTAGTGAGTAAATTCTTAAGCTTCTTAAAAGCCTCTAAACAAGCATCATCAAAGACAAACTTAACGTCTTTTGAAAGCAAATTGCAAAGAGGTCTAGAAATTAAGCTAAAATCCTTAATGAATCGACGATAAAAACCTGCATGCCCTAAGAATAACCTAATATCTCTTATGGTTTTTGGGACATGTAAAGTTTTAATGAGGTCAACTTTGGCTCTATCTACCTCTATACCCTTCGAAGATACGATATGCCCTAGAATAATTCCTGAACGAACCATGAAGTGACATTTCTCCCAATTAAGCACTAAATTCTTTTCCTTACACCTAGTCAAAACTAATGACAAATGATGCAAGCACTCATCGAAAGACGAACCAAACACTGAAAAATCATCCATAAAGACCTCTAAGAACCGTTCTACCATGTCAGGAAATATGCTTAGCATACAACGCTGAAAGGTCGCAGGGGCATTACATAGCCCGAAAGGCATGCGTCTATACGCAAAGGTACCAAAGGGACATGTAAAAGTGGTTTTCTCTTGGTCTTTTGGGGCTATGACAATCTGATTATAACCGCAGTATCCATCTAAAGAGCAATAATGGCTACGTCCAGCTAATCTCTCTAGCATTTGGTCGATGAAGGGAAGGGGAAGTGGTACTTCCTAGTGACCTTGTTCAATTTCCTATAGTCAATACAGACACGCCAACTCGTGGTCATCCGGGTTGGGATTAACTCATTGTTATCATTCTGGACTACAGTAATACCGGATTTCTTGGGAACAACCTGAACGGGGCTGACCCACTTACTGTCTGAAATGGGGTAGATAATGCCTGCATCTAACAGCTTAAGAACCTCGGTTCGAACTACTTCTTTCATATTAGGGTTCAGTCGACGTTGCATCTCCCTATAAGTTTTGGTGTCACTCTCTAAATAGATATGTTGCATACAATCAGTAGGACTTATACCCTTAATGTCTACTATGGTCCACCCTAAAGCTTCCTTGTTATTCTGAAGGACAGTCACTAGCCTACTTTCCTGATCACTATCCAAGTCGGATGCTATAATCGCATGTAAAGTTTCAGATGGGCCTAAAACACATACTTCAGGGAATCTGGTAATGTTTTAAGGTCCAAATTAGGAGGCTTTTCTAACGAAGGAACTAGGGTAGACTCAGAAATGGGTAGAGGTTCGAACTTAGGTTTCCAGCCATTACTAGTGTCTATCAAAGGGGTTGAATCTAACAAAGTATTCACCTCATTAATCACATCGTCATCATCAAAATCAATCCCAAAGTTGGCTAGGCATTTCTCTAATGGATCTTCTAACAAAGTGTTTGGCAATGACTCCTCGACTAATGTTCCTATCATGTTCACCTATTCTATGCTCGAGTCATCTAGTTCAGAAGGTAGATTACTAATATTAAAAATGTTCAGCTCAATAGTCATATTACCAAAAGACAAATTCATAATACCATTTTGACAGTTAATGATCGCATTGGATGTAGCTAAAAACGGGCGACCTAAAATCACTGGTATTTGGTTCTCTGGGTCAGGGACAGATTGGGTATCTAGGATAACAAAATTCATTGGATAAATAAACTTGTAGACCTCAATAAGAACGTCCTTGATCACACCACGAGGAATTTTAACGGACCTATCAGCTAACTGAAGTGTCATCTGGGTAGGTTTCATCTCACCAAGTCCTAGATTAAGGTACACATGGTATGGAAGTAAGTTCACACTGGATCCTAAGTCAAGCAAAGCTTTCTCGAGACGGTATTTACCTATTGTGCAAGAAATAGTAGGGGACCCTGGGTCTTTATACTTAGGAGTAGTGGTGTTCTGAATAATAGAACTCACATGACTAGCTAGGAAGGATTTCTTATGGACACTAAGTTTTCGCGTACACATATCCTTAAGAAACTTGGCATAAGCGGGAATCTGCTTAATCACATCTAACAATGGGAGGTTGATAGTAACCTGCTTAAAAACCTCCATATATCATTAAAGTTGGACTCCCTCTTAGTTGCAACTAGCAGCTGGGGGAACGGGGCTCTGGGAACAAAGTCGGGTTCAGCAGGACCCTCATTGGTCTCTTTGGAGACTCTATCAGTCTCCTCATTTTCTGGCTCAGAAGGGTGAACTACAGCATGTTCACTATCAGGCATGGCAACCTTATTGTCAACTTTCTTTCCACTCCTAAGGGTTGTTATAGAATTCACATGATTGTACGATTTCTCTCCTTTAGGGTTAGGATCAGTTTGACTAGGGAATCTTCCATCTTCTCTTTCACTAAGAAACTTAGCTATTTGGCCGACTTGAAGTTCTAAGTTAGCAAGAGACTGGGAATTATTCTTAAAATTCTTCCTGGTTTCTTCTTGAAAACCATAGTGGTTCTTTGATAACATCTCATGGTTCTTTGCTAACATAGTAAGGGTTTCTTCTAAGGTGGAGATCTTTTTCTCATTCTGAAACTGGGATTGACCTGAAGAGTTCTTAGCTTAACCAAAACCTGGGGGAGGATGAGAATTACTAGACTGTCCTTGATTCTGACCCTTAGACCAAGAAAAATTAGGATGGTTTCTCCAACCAGGGTTGTAAGTCTCCGAGTATGGGTCAAACTTCTGACGGTTCTCAAACCTAGCATTGTTATAGACAGCATGGGCTTTCTCTTCAATAAATTGACCTTCCCAAAATAAGTTATTGGGTTCTACTCCACAACTAGACACTTGAGAGGCTCTAAACCTATTTTCAGGTTCAACAAGAGACCTATGTTTAGGATGATTCAATTCCAAAGCTTCTAACCTTCTAGACAAAGCAACAAACTTAGCATCAGACCCGAAGCTTGTATCTACCACATTGGTGCTACTTCTATTGACCAAGAGTCTTTTGGGGGGTTCAACACAAGACTCCCACTGTTGGATTTTTCAGCGACATCGCCTAAGAAGGTAAAAGCATCATCATCACTTTTACTAGTGAACTCACCAGCGCACATAGACTCAACCATGGCTTTGGTTTAATAGTCTAAACCATCATAAATAATCTCTACGAGTTTCATCTTATCAAATCCATGGTGAGGACACTGGGATAGGAGATCATTGAATCTCTCTAAAAACCTATAAAGAGACTCTCCCTCTTGTTGCACACTAGCAGTAATTTTCTGCCTAACAGACGCAATTTTATGCTTAGGGTAGAATTTCATATAGAAAGCAGCAATAAGTTCCTGCCATGTTTCAATGGATTCAGATGGTAGGTTGTTCAGCCAGGTCTTGGCTTTATCTCTCAAGGAAAAGGGAAACATCTTAAGTTTCAAGACT
Organism: Papaver somniferum; assembly: GCF_003573695.1. Classification (NCBI taxonomy): domain Eukaryota; kingdom Viridiplantae; phylum Streptophyta; class Magnoliopsida; order Ranunculales; family Papaveraceae; genus Papaver; species Papaver somniferum. Next base: position 62,283,882 of record NC_039365.1, read on the forward strand.
TCATCAGTAAGGTCTTTTATTCTAATTGTCCCACAAATTTCCTCAAAGTCCCTAATATGAAAATAAGGGTTCTCATCGCCTTTCCCTAAGAATATAGGGATCATCTGAAGAATACTAGGTTTTATCTCGAAATTAGCCGTAGTGGCTGGCAATTTAATGCACGAAGCTCGGGTGGACCTAGTTGGGAACATGTAATATTTCAAAGTTGTCATTGCTGGCACAGCTGAAGTACGAGGGGTATTTTCCTCACGAAGAGACAGATTCTCAAAACTGAAGTTTCCAAAAACAGGGCTCTCAAAAGAAGAGTCTTCGAGATCCCCGCCTTCACAAGAAGAACTACTAGGTTTATCACTAATCAAACGACCTAGAGTGTTTCTTTTCCAAGCCCGCTCTTTAATAACCTTGGGCATACATTAGAAAAACAAAAGATAAAGAAAGAAATCCTAAAAGGAAGGGAAGTTATATGCAAACACAAACAAGTCTGACTCCACCACAGCAAACCTACTGATTTATAGAAAACAAAAAGCATGATGGCTCCACTTAGATTGTTTCTAGACCAGCTTCTAATCCTTCGAAAGGGAATTCGTTACAATTTAAGCAAACCCTCTGGAATAAATCCGAGTTCAAGTAAGTTGAATCGAGACGAGGGAAGCTCAATGGAGCTTTGATACCCAAGGACTCACCGGCGTTACAAGGCGGTGTATTCAACTCACAGAAACCATCATGAACTTTGAATCATGCTTAAAATAGTAACCAATATTTTTCGAATAACTTCCCTATTAAGCTCGTTACCCTATAGGTCTCGTTCTAGTCAAATTTTAGGCTTAGGTTCGTGTTTGGTTTCGTTTTCCTAAGGCGGGGAAGAAGGGAGCGGTGATGAAATACGAACCCTTATCTTGTATGGACAGTCCTTGCCCTTTACTAGGAAATTAAATCAGCCGTTTTCAAATCCTCAGCATATATGCAAACGAAGGAATACAGTAACTCGCTGACAGGAGATTCACGAGTGTTTCGACAAACTTACCTCCTGTACCAGACGGGGGATGAACCGCTGAAGTCGACTCGGGCCACGACTCCTATGTCGTGTACGAACCCGAGGGGCCGAGGCGATATCGTAATCGCCGTCCTTCTCTGCAAACAATTGATATTTAAACTAACCTTCAGTAGGGTTTAAAAAAATAAAAATAAAATAAAGTCCCAAAGTCCACAGTCCAAAGTCCAAAAATAAAGTGCAAAAGAAAAAAATAATCTAAAAAAAAAAATTCTAAAAAAAAGATTGTCTCTCTCTCTCTCTTTTTTTTTAAATTAATTTTTATTCTCCTTTTCTTTCGCTCCTTTCGCTTTGCTTTTACTCCAAATCTTTAAGTATTCACCAAAAGCTTTGGCAAATTTTTCTTTCGCTCCAAATTCCAAAATCTGTAAAGAAAAGACAAAAACCCAGAAACGTAAAGAAGAACAAATAAAATAAAAATGAAAAACAAATAAAAATCTAAAAAAAAAAAAATCTAAAAACTCTAGCCTAAAGACAAGTCCGCGACGGCGGCGCCAAAAATTGATGTGATTTCAAATTCAGTTGTAGTAAAAAGTTCGTTGAGACTTGTGAAAGCAATAGATTTTAGACTTAATTTTAAAGCAAAGAAAATAAAGCAAATAAATGTTGATATGTTGTGAAAATTATGGAGAGGCTGGAGCTAGGATTTCACCATTCATCAATACTTATGTAGTTCTAAATTAATTTATATCATACAATTTAAACAATTGATTCGATTCTAAAGTATTGCCAAAATCAGATTCCCAAAATATCAAATGTTAGTCGCAAGTATAACGCATCAAGAGTCTAAAACCAAGCATGCATCATCAAGAGAAAACACATTTGATTAATAAGAATCATTTAATTTATTTTTTATCAATGAAATTAATTACATAAAAATATTGCATGAATTTATAAAATAAATATTACCACATAATTCTTGAGAGAATGGCTTCCTCCGTCGCCCCAAGGATTGGGTTCAGCTCATCATTAGGAAAACACGCTCAAAATTCATTTTTTTATTGCTCAAAGGTGGTGTACAAATGATGAAATGGGAGAAACAATGATAACCGGGTTTGCAACAGTTATAAGTGTTACAAACTGAAAAGAACGATACAGAGGATGTGTCATTGTTACTGTAGCTCTAAGACTGTCGCTGAGCAGTCGCAAATACTGTAGCAAAAACGACTGCTGCTGTGGGTCAATTTTCTTCGTGTTCTTCAATGGAAGCAGCAGCAGTTTTCTCTGGTGATCGTGTTTCGCCTCTGTGATGTTCCAAAGCCTTCCCCAACTCTCCATCCCCCCTCTAAGATGCTAGAACACGCTTTATATACACAACAACTTCAAAATATCTCGTAATAATGTCTCCAAATTCTCTCACAGCAAAGCCATTACTCGGGAATATATTATTTCCAAAGTTATGGTTTTAAATCCTTCTTTACGTCCTTCACGCGCCTATTGCAACTCAGAGTTCTCCATACATGTGCAGTACACAAATTAGAGTCCCAGCAGCACACGAAATTCATAGCAAGTCCCGTGAAAACTCTCCCACGAACGTGTTGCTCTGTTTGCTTCAAACCCACGATGCATCCAACTCTAATCGAAACCATCGACCATACCATCCCTGTTTGGTCCAAACAGGCCCAAAGCAACCAAACCCAGTGATTGATTCTCGCTCAAACTCCTCGGAATTCAAAACAGAGCTTTCCGTTTGAAGATAAACCCGAGATTCTGTTTTTCTTCAACTCCACCATTATAGCCAATTCTGGTTGAAACCATTGATCATACCATGCCTTTTAAGCTTAAACAGGCCTTCCCAAGAAGTTTCAGTCATTGAGTCTCCATGAATCCATTCCAAAAGACGAACCCTAATTCAGCAAGTTACTGCCGCAAATTTCCCGCCAAATTTATTTTTGAAATATTGAAGATGAAGTTCCCCCATCCTTTTCTGGGGTGCGAATAGCAGATGGGTGCTGAGGAAAAATTTGGGTGCTGAGGATGAATTTGGGTTACACATAACCTTGGGTGCCCCTTAGCCAAATCTGGGGTCCGTATATCAAATGTCTTCCAGTGGTCCAAATAGCACTTTTTGAGCAAATTTTTCCACACAAGTGTATTTCTCCAAAAACAGCTACACAAACATAAAAACACCATAATAAGTACAAAATCAAGCACTAGCAATAGAGACACCGAGGACAATTCAGACACAAAAATGTGTCTATCATTATGCGTTTTGCATATCTTGGTGTTCAAACGCCTAAGAAATCCTATAATTCATTTTGTGGGTCGCAGGTTCATAAACGGGTCCAAGCCCATTAGCAGGGCATATAAAAGAAGGAAGTTCGCGTAGCTTCTTCTTCGTCCCATCAGTCCGCGTACGGGAACCTCTAGGGTTTTTGTGTTTCTTCCATTGGAACTTCCTTGAAGAAATTGAAAGGAAGGGTGTTCAAGATTCACTCCAAGTAAGTAATTTTCTCTTGTTCCTTCCAATTTCTTATATCTCAGGATGAATTCTAAGGGTTCAAAAAGAAGCTCTCAAAACTTGAATGTCTCTAGCATGAGTTCTTCTTGTGACCGAAATTCTCTTAGGATTGGGTTTGTGAATGATTCATGTGCTAGAGTTTTTGAAAAGATTTCATCTAAAGGTTTTATCCTAGAAAAGAAATTGGATCTTTCTAGTGGGCATGAAGAGGATTTAGTTTGCTTGAAAAAATTCAATCTTGGAAACATCTTTGATGGTCATGGTCAAGGATTTGATTCTCTTACAAGAATTTTCTATGCAAACATTCATGATGTTGATCTCAATAAGATGGAATCCAAATCCATGATAAATAGAGAAAGATTTCTTGTTGATAGAGAATTAATTTCGAAGATTACCAAAATTCCGTTGGGAAACATGCGTCTTCCTAGACCATGTGATGAACGTCCATCATGTGATGACATCTCTCTTGGGATTTGTGGCAAGAAGGTCGCTTGGAATCAAGGAAAGTTTCCTACTAATGATATTAGTATTGCATTGATGGAGGAAAACTTGGTATCTCTAATCTTTGTCCCTCCACAATTAAAAATTCTTGGTGGAGTTATGAGTTTGAGGAATTGGTCTATTTCCTTGAATCGGGTGTTCAAAGTCTCGATTTTTTGGTTTTATCATTTTTCAAATGACTTCGATGACTTCACCCGTCAAGATGTTAGGTTACCTTGCTTTATTGGAAAATTTTCCATGATCATGGTTTTGATTCAATTGGCAACTCTCTCGGGGTTCCAAAACCGGTTCGTCCCTATACCTTCAGACGCATAAGGAAGAATGTGTGTAAAAGACAAAGAGACGCTTCCCTTAATGATTGTGACCCTACCACCTTGAGTTTTCTTCAAAAAATTCACAAGGGTGTGTGTAAGGTCAATTCAAGGGTGAAGTGTGTGCAAAACCAATTGTCATTGGTTGCAACTAAGTTTCCCGAGCTCAAGGAAGATTTGAACACAATTCAAGCATCTTGGAGCATTTCCGATGAGGAAGATAATGGGTAAATGATTTCTTTTAGTTTGCCTAGTAAATCTTCTTTTTGATTTTATTTTAGAAGAATAACTAGAGTTTGGAATAGCCATTATTATGATTACACACAGCTATGTCCAACGTATTCATCTTCATGTTTTTAGGTTTATTTGTTTAAATTCTAAAACTGTTGGAAGATGATATTTTTGCAGCATTAATCTTTATGGTTTTATATATTGCAATTAGTTATGGGATATGTGTGTTTGCGTCTGTGAACTATGATTGTCCCACATCTTGTCAAAAGTAAAGTCTTTCATAAGTCGATATGCATGTATTGATAAAAGAATGAATAGACTTTTGACAAATACAAAAGTTAAGCCTATTATGTCAATTATTGATGGAGGATAGGATAAAATCTTTTGTTTACAAGGATTATGTCTATTGAATGTCGTTATGCGAATAGTGATGGAAAATAGAATGAATCCCTGTGTATTCCGCAGTATTGATCTTCCCTGAACCATATTTTTTGTATAAACAGTGTTGTTCCGTAAGGTGTCTTATGTTTAGCACTATCGACTGAGTTGATTATTTTCTTATGATTAGCTTAGTTTTTGCTCCGTGGGGTACTTTATGACGAGCATGACCAATTAAATAGATTACTTTTTGTAGTTAATTTGGTTGTGCATTCCCATTAGATTAATTATGGGTTCTCTTGTGATTAATCTAATTGAGCATTTTTGAGTCTCCATAAGTTCACTTATGTTGAGATTTTCCGATTAAATTAATCATATGTTCTCTTTTGGTTAATTTAATTGAGTATTTTTGAATTCAAATTCATACTCGTATGTGATTTGTTATGTCCAAAGAAATCCTTCTTTTCTTTCGAAATTAAGGCAGCTCCTGTTGTTCTTTCGGGAATGACATTTTATGGGGGAGAGTTCTTAATTGAACTTGAGCTTAATTGCCAAATCTTTGTGGGGAGTGCGGTTGTGGAATATTATAGGGGTTATCTTGTATCTTTAAACTCCTTGATGAATGCATTTAGCTTCGGATTTATGGTTGCATCAAAACAAGATGATATATGTTTTCTTTTGGTCATGAAATATCTATTTTGGAAATTTCATTAGGATCCCGTTCTTGTACCTTTGCCAATTTTATTGACAAAAAGGGGGAGAATTAATATGTAGTTCACACTATGGTTTTCGGATCATTGTGTAAGGGGGAGTGGTTTCCATGTGAGATGAAGTATTGACTAAGGGGGAGTGATACATATCACCATAGTATTGTTGTCAAAGTTGTGATACAATTGAACTTTGATGCTGTGTAATGATACTATGACACTACATAACAATGATCGAGAATTATATTTTCTCATTGTTATAGCTGCGGATTTTCAACAACGATGATGCTGAACTTACAACCTTTGGGATCATTGGAGTACTTGGAAGTGACGAAGATTTAGAGTAATGTTGAAGATTAGACATGTGGAATAGGTGCTACATAAGTTTATTTATCTTTTTTGTATTCCATATGTATTGATAGTTTTGTCACTAAAATTGACAAAGGAGAAGATTGTTAGAGCATTGCTCGGTCGAACTCGCATGCGTTGCTATCTCAAGCATGTTTGTCAATGTTAGTGATCAAAACTATAAGTCTTGATTTCTAGTCTACTATAGCTAAGTCTAGGACTAGGATAGAAAGTATAGTTGAACTCAAAAACTCCATGGCGGATCATCATATAAGACGAAGAACTACTCAAGGAACTGGTGGAACTTCATCGACAAAAAGGTATGTGGAGACTTGAACTTATCTATCACTCAAAAGTCTATCTACTTTATCTCCTATCTTGAGACAAAAGTCGTTTTGCTATATAGACTTTCATTATACACATTTGTTATTTCGAGCCGAGTTTAACTCGCCTATCTATTTCTCGAAATATGTGTTGGTAAGCTTTCGCTTTAGCCAAGTTCATCTTTACCTAGTGACGAAAGTCATGTTATGTTTCAATCACTTTGAAAATTTCTTTGACGAAAAATGGTTTGTGAATAACAACTATATAACGTCCTCTAAGAATGTTTCAATGATTGAAATGAGAGTTTAAATTATATAACCAATGATGGATATAAGAATTGTTGTGGAAATAAATATATGTATAAGTCCTTATTCCTTGAACCAAAGTTTGCGAACTTTGTTAATCAAGACAACCGGAACAAGAGCCGTGAACTAAGTATGCGAACTCAGTCCACGAACCCAGTCCGCGAACTGGCGGAAATTCTCGACCCGAGAAAATATGCTGGAGTTTGAGAACTCCTTCCGGGAACTTAAGTCCGCGAACCCAGTCCGCGAACTTGAGTTAGGTTATATCTAAAGACGATTGTTTGTGAACTCATGTTTATATAAACTAAGAAATGCTAATTGCAAACCGTGGCTATAAAGTTCATGAACCGATTCGAGTGAATCAAATCGTTTTTGCTTCGATTGTGTCTTCTGTAGTTACATAAGATTTCCTTGTAATTGAACAACTATCTAACTAGTTCATTTGAGTCATTTGAACTAGTTATGATGAAGAATAATATGGCTGATATGAAAGTGCTCATATGGCTAACCATTTGGTTAACTATTGTTGAACCAACAAATGTACATGTTTAGATACGGTTACACAAACCTATAAACGTGCATTTCATTTGTGTGACAAACTAGGTTTTCGATCTAACAGTTGAAAGATATTAGCTTGAATCTAATCAGGTTTTTATCTAACGGTGAATATTGAATGCTTTGTTACCAAGGTAACATTGATTAGAAACCCTGATTTGAAAGACTATATAAGGGAGAACTCTAGCAACTGGGAAACCTAATCCCCACACCTTACGTGTGATACTAGTTGTGTAAGCTAGAGTCGATTCTCCTTTAACCTTTGGTTTCTTCTTCTAAACCAGGTTAACGACTTAAATACTTCATTGGGATTGTGAAGCCAGACCGATACTACTTTCTCGTAGTTGTGTGATCTGATCTTGCTATTTCTATCGTACGAGTACAATCGCAAAGATTGACTTGAGATTTGTATCTCCGATACGCAAGATATAAAAGTAGTCACAAACATCTTCGTCGCATCGTTTGTGATTCCACAATATCTTCTTTCGCCGCTTCGATTAAGATTATTGTGAGATGATTGATAATACTAGGCTATTCTTCGGGAATATAAGTCTAGGTTATCAATTGGTTCCTGTTCACCTTGATTTATCAAAAGACGGAACAAAACTCGTAGGTATATCCGTGGGAGATGAATTTATCTATTATCGTATACTTTTCTGTGTGATACAAATTTGTTTATTAAAGTCTTCGACTTTGGATCGTAGCAACTCTTAGTTGTGGGTGAGATCAGCTAAGGGAATCAAGTACGTAGTATCCTGCTGGGATCATAGACGTAAGGAGCGCAATTGTACCTTGGATCAGTGCGAGATTGATTGGGGTTCAACTACAGTCCAGACCGAAGTCAGTTTGTAGTAGGCTAGTGTCTGTAGCGGCTTAATACAATGTGTGTTCAATCTGGACTAGGTCCCGGGGTTTTTCTGTATTTGCGGTTTCCTCGTTAACAAAATTCTGGTGTCTGTGTTATTTCTATTTCCGCATTATATTGTTTATCTTTATAATTGAAATATCACAGGTTGTGCGTTAGGTTCAATCAATTAGAATATCCAACCTTTGGTTGTTGATTTAAATTGATTGGCACTTGGATATTGGTCTTTGGTACCATCCAAGTTATCTCTCTGGTATTTGATAAAGACTCGCAAATTTCTATTTACTTGAGTATAGATCAAATCGAGAGATTGAGATATTAACTCTTTCATATACTTTTATCTAGATTGAGTCTGACTGTCTAGTTGATTCTCTAGAAAATATATTGGAGTTTGTCCATACAGATTGCTAAGCGAAATATTGGGTGTCGTTGTTGTACCCCCGCTTTTTCAACTTTGCTGCCTATTTTGAATCACAAGGTATATTGGAGTCTGTCCTGTTTTTTAGTGATTGCCTTCAATTGGTGGATTTTGTTAATGAAGGCAAAGGTGTAGTAGATTGGCGTTGCAATGATCTTTTAAAGGAATGTCGGTTTTCTTTTTCTAGTTGTAACAGTTTCAAAGTTGTTTATATTAAGCGTCTTAAGAACAAGTTAGCAGACGGACTTGCACATCGGGTTAGAAAGTTCAGTTTGAAAAATATTTGGGTTTCTTTTCCTCAATTTTTGGACAGTTTGTTGAGGAAAGAGTCTTTGGCTGAAGTTTGTAATTTTCTTTTAAGTTAATGCAGTGGTGTGTTCTCTGTACAAAAAAAAAAAAAACAACTCTCAATTGCTTTTTCAAAACCTACTACTTTTTGGTCATTCTCGGTGACAATAGTTAACAAAATTCGTCCCTTTATATAACATAACATAAATTGGCCCTGTGTAAAAGAAAAGAGTTGTGCATGCAAGAAAAAGCAAATCTTCCATGCTTCAAAACCAAATAAAAAAGCGGCCGTCACCGTGATCGTTTGCAAAGAGTAGGGTTAAATTACTAAATTTCACGGTCGTACAGTACTCCGTCGTAATACTGGTTAAAGCATTTCCAGGCTACTCTACCTAAATGCATTTGAAATTGGGGAGGGAAATCCAAAACCTGAAGAAACTTTTGGGAATTTCCAATTCATTCTGCATCTTTCTTCTCATCAATCTTCACAAAGGCAGAAACAGTAATTCAATTCGAAAAGAAAAACCCTAATATTCAGACATCCAGGTAAAATTCTGAACTTCTGCCAAATCTAAAACCTATTCTTTTTTTGTAGACATGAACACAAGAAGTTATCTTTCATTTCAAATTTTGACTTGGTTTAGAAATTAGATGTTAAAAATCAAATCTATTATTGAAAGGATTTTAGCATAGTTATTATATGTAATTTGTTTATGCAGAGATGGATGTAAGTGAGAGTGAAAATGTGGAACTCGGGGAGAGTCATGATGGTTTAAATGAGAAAAGTGATAAAGGTGGAAAGGAGATCATTGAGGTTGTGGATGATGATGTTACCATAGATGAAGAAGGTGAGGTAGCAATGCCCAAAATTGGGATGGAATTCGATACAGTAGAAGAAATTTATGAATGTTATCGACGTTATGCTAAACGGATGGGATTTCCATGTAAAAAACGATCATCAAAGAAGGATAACGGACAATTAAGACATGTAACTTTTACTTGTATTCGAGAAGGTAAGAATAAAAGAGTTACAGATGCTTCAGTAGTTCTCAATCCGCCAATCAAAACTGGGTGCAAGGCTAAACTGACAGCGCGATTGGAACCTGATGATAAATGGCGGATTAGTGTGCTTGTTCTTGAGCATAACCATCAGAATATCCCCCATTGAAGCTCGTTATTGGAGATACAACAAAGTAATTAGCAACCCTGTGAAAAGGAAACATTTATTAAATGACAAAGAAGGAACAAGAATGCACGAGCTCTACCATACCGTAGCAGTGGAGAACATTCCTAAAATTGTTGCTGAGCAAAGCCCCCAGGGAACGTTCAGTCTGAATCGTTGTGATATTGGAGAGGCACAGTTTTATAAGTTCGATAATGATAAATCTCATGAGAAGTTCCATCCTGGTCAGGTATGGGCAAGTTATTGCAAATTAGATGACATGCCAAAGTATCATGTTGAGATAAGCAGAGTTGAAGTGTTCCCAGATTTTAAACTGTACGCAAAATGGCTTGAACCATGTGCTCCACCAAGGGAAGTGATCAAGTGGCTCGATGAGAAAATGCCCGCATGCTGTGGAACGTTTAAAGCTGGTAAAGAAGAGGTGTTTAGCGATACTGCTTATATCTCACATTTGGCAACAGAAGTATCAGTCAATAAACAAAGCTTGTATGAAATCTATCCAAAGAAAGGAGAGGTATGGGCGATGTACAGGAATTTCAGCTCTGACTGGACGTGTAATGACCTCAAGAATTGTGAATGTGATGTAGTTGAGGTCCTAGAGGTGTATGATGTTCGTTGGCTTATAGTGTTGGTTTTAGTTCAAGTTGCTGGCTTTAAGACTGTTTTCAAGGCTAAAAGAGAAGCAGGGCATGATTATATTATGGGTATACCATGGATTGAATTGTTTAGATTCTCTCATCAAATTCCTGTCTTCCGATTTACAGAAGTGAGATACGGGAGCTTGCGAGGTTGTTTGGAGCTTGATCCCAAATCAATGCCCACTTGTTTATTCCCTCTGAAGTGGAAGTTCACAGGTGCTCTAGGACCTGTTCTGTCCAACACAGAATCTTTTCAAAGAATGCACACCCTTTTGTGCGGTACTCTTTTTAGTTTTCAGACTGATATGTGTATCTTGAACCGAACTATATATCTCTATTAATACGCATTGGCCGAGATTTTTGTTGCTCAAGTTATTTGTAACTAAGAGTAGTAGGTATCTGGTTAGAAGATAGTTATACTTTTTTTATTCTTCCTGAAGAGCTTCTTAGAGCTGTATTCTAACATTTCAGGTTTCAATTGTCTTCTGAAGTTATGCTGTCATGCTTATCAAATTGTGTGTATGTACACCCATTTACGGTTAGCAGTAATATTAAATTACTTAGTTTTGTATGTAACCTCACTTTTCCGGTTATACTTGTGAAAGACAATTGTATAGACAAAGTAATTTGATATGGTTTCAACTAAGTTTTTACTCACTGTAAACTTAGCTGTAAAATCTGCAGGTGAACGCATAATTAAAAAAGAAAAGTTTGTCAGGAGTTTTTATGGAGATGGATTTGTTAGGGTAAGAAACGTTTTTAAGGTAAAATCTTCTGTGAGTTTCGGGTAAGTAATAATCTCTGTCTTTGTAGTATATAATATTGATCTTCAACAATAGTGCGTAGGTATATGCATATGAAACTGCCAAGAATATATGAATCAGCAACTGCAGAGTCAGAAATTTGATGTCTTTGAAGTTGTTTTTTTCGTGGCATTTTTAGGGGCGTTCCAAAAAGAATTAGGGAAGACACTAAAAGACAAAAAAGGTCACCCAAACGTAAATCTAAGCTATCCCTTATCTTCGATTTTTCGAAATAGCCAATATGTCCTTATATAATCGGTAGCCTACACCATAATCGGTAGTTTAAAGTAGAATCGGTAGGTTAAATTGAAACACTACCTACCGATTATCGTGTAGATACTTTGGTTAATATTCCCTTGTATAATCGGTAGCTTATCCAACTTGTAAGGCTACCGATTATAAGGAGCCCCAAATTCAATCTTGGCCAAATTCCATAGGTTTTGCGGGGTGCAGAGCCAACCATAACCACTTGGCCTGAGCTGTGGATGTAGCCATAATAGGAAGCTAAATAGGTTACAATACCTACCGAGTATAAGTTGTCCCAAAATGAGTTTTTTTCTAAAATCCTTCATTTTAATGAATTTTGAAATGTGCTATAATCGGTAGAGTATACAACTTAAAAACCTATCGAATATACGGAGCCACAGATCGAACCCTTGCCAAATTCCATAGGTTTTGAGTGTACAGAGCCAGGCATAACCATGTGGTTCATGATTTGGATGTAGCCATCATAGTAAGCCAAATAGATTCCAGAACCTACCGATTAAAGGTTGCCCCAAAATGAGTTTTTTCTAAAATCCTTCATGTACTGAAGTTTAGAATCTGCCATAATCGGTAGATAATCTAACTTACAAACTTGCCGATTATAAGGAGCCCCAAATCCAGCCTTTGCCAAATTCCATAGGTTTTGAGGGTGCAGAGCCAACCATAACCACTTGGTTCGTTATTTTGGCTGTAGCCATTATCAGAATCTAAATAGGTTACAATACCTACCGATTATAAGTTTCCCCAGATTCAAATGTAGATATCAACTATAATCGGTAGATATGATAATTTTCCTACCTACCGATTATCGTCAAAATAGTCGTTTCAGTTCAAACCAAATTTATGAAATAGCCGTTGCAGTTTTTTGGAAAAAGAAAAAGAACCGTTGCTCCCTAAACCTATATAAAGAAACTCAAATCTATCAACCCATTTACACCAAACTCTTTCCTCTCTTCAGTTCTAAGTTTGAAAACAAAAACATGGATATTGCTTTTGCCGAAGAAGAAGATTGTGCTATTTATAGAGTGTACGTTGTGGTAACTGCTCATGATCGTGTTCACAAGCTCCACAAATCGGAATCCCAAGAGCAGCTATGGAACCGTATTTTAATGGTATTTGAGGCGTTAGATGATAATCGAATTCGAAGATCATCCAATGACATTAAGATGAGGTTAAAGGCGCTCGATAAGGAGATTGACAAACTTGAAGATGAGGAAAGATTTGTCAGGGACGCTTTTCCTTGGTGGACGTATGAAAAACGAGTAAGTATCTCTGTAACTCTGACTCACATTAACATAAGTTAGTACTAACTTGTTATTCATTCGTAATTTCAGAGAAATCTTGTTGATCGCCAGTATGTGGACCTCTACGGGAAACGATTTGAACATGAAGGATGTTACAAAATCAAGATTGACAATTTCTATGGTCACTGGAAGTTATGATCTTTTTTAATACTTTTATGGTCAATTAGGAGTATGGACTTAGGTGTTTTTAACGTGATTGTAAAGTTAAGGTCTTTTGAACTTTATGTAATGCATATAATCGGAAGCATATTAATATAAAAATGTTTTCGATTATGTTTAATCGGTAATTTATTTTCTTAAACAAGCAATCAATTATAATATTCGGGTATTTTATGAGTTAACTTGATTTCCGATTATGGTGTTGTTTGGTTCCAGGTAACAAAGTTTTTTCACATAGAATAATCGGAGGTACAATATAAACTAAACATACCGATTTTCATAATCGTAATTCATGGAGTAATTTAAAATTCCGATTATGGTGTTGTTTGGTTCCAGGAAACAAAGTTTTTTCACATAGAATAATCGGACGTCAATGATGTTCCACAACCTACCGATTATAGGTTGTCCCAAAGTTAGTTTTTTTCTAAAATCCTTCGTTGGATGTAATTTGAAAGCTACCATAATCGGTAGTCATTTATACTTTCACCATCCCGATTATCGGAAGCCTTAAATCGTTAGCTTAGACAGTTTTTTATTCATCCGATTATATAGGAGCCCCAAATTTCACCACTCCAAATTCTAAAGATTTCTTATTTCTATACTTAAAAAATCGGTAGTCTCTTGAGGTTCTTGTTCCTCCCGATTGTTATAGAAGCCAGATATGAGTTTGGCATAAAACGAACTTAATCGGTAGTATAATCTCGTTAATACGCTTCCGATTAGGTATTAACAATCGGCACAAAATATCTTCCGATTATGTAAGGGCATTAACGTATTCTCCGCGTTTTTGGACATCCCTTAACGTAGTGTATGGGTTGGGAATAAAAAAATCACACCTAATTCTTTTTGGGTTGCCCCTAAAAATGACAGGTTTTTTTTGGCCCATTTCTTTGAAATTAGTTATTCGTTTGTTTTGTGTACTAAACGAATTTGGAAAGCTAGAACCCTAATGATGCGAGTACAGGTATTGCATAAGATGCTGAAACTAAACTCTCGCAGGCAATCCAAAAATGGGAGCTTTATGAGGAATTTGTTTGGTTGCATATATATATAAGCCGGATACCATAAGTGTTCAGTTCGTAGGAATTCTTCTGCACCGTGCAGACCTCTGATACCGTTGAATGCAATTCAATGTCATGTACTGTCTAATGTATGAAGACTAATTACGTATTAACTAAAGAATTTCAATTCCCTGTGGAATGTTTGTGGGGTACTTTGTATATGTTTCTTAAACTTGTGTTACTAGTGGATTCTCGGGTCCTATTTAAAGCCCTATAAAGTTGCATTGTCAGCGAAAATAGATCATCTTTACGAATTTGAACAAGAAATTCAATGTGGTGTCCTTTTGTTTCCCCAATTTTAATTACTGCAATGAGTAATACTTCAGTTCAGTGAAAGAGATTGTGAAACTCGAGAATGGAGTCGGACTTGCGAATCTCTATTCTGAAACTGCGATTTGGGACTAATTTGGGACTATACAAAATAGAGGTTGATGTGATCTCGAGTCATAATTGTCGTATAACTTTCTTAGACACTACCAGAATATTCAGCTAATAAACAAATTTTTCAAATGTGAAAGTTATATTAAGGGAAAAAACTTATGCAGAAGCAGTGAGTAGAAAACAGGCTCAAACGAAAGCACTGAGCAAATTACAGAGGCTATAGTATCATAGCGTACATGAAATACAGTAGACGAGAGTTACTGACTCATTAGGACATCCCAACTGCTCCAAATAAGAGAAGAAGAGTTTACATACTTGAAAGTATCCTTTTCACAAAACTAGAGAACCATTGAAAGCTTCACCAAATCAATGAGAACGTTCATATAATGCAAAATGTTCCAGACTTCTTTCCCTCTCCCTTTAAGAACATTATTGGTCCAGGCATCGAAGAGCTCTAACAATGTTCTTGGCATAGGCCATGAAATTTTAAAGGCCTTAATAAAGTAATTCCAGATTTCAAAAAGAACAAACAAATTGAAAGCAATTCTTGATTGTTCTCCACCTTGGTAGAAACTTGTTTGGCGAGTCAATTCCACCTTGGCAGAAGTCATTTGTTCAGCAGAGTCGATTTACGTCCTAGTTTTTACACAAACAATACTTTTTATTAGGGTCCCCAGAACAGTTTGGGTGGGAAAACAAGAATAGAGCGTCAGAGTAGCTTGGGTTGGAAAACAAGAATAGAGCAATCTGATAACTCAGATAGGATCAGGGTGTATAAATTTCCTAAACGTATGGAAAAAAACTGAAACGGGAAAAGTGCCTAGAGAATTTGGTCCTTAGGCTGTGCACAGACAAGATTGGCAGGTGAAAATATTACGGCCATTTGCTACTATGCATAAAACCATAACTACAAAAAATTGGTCTTTGCAGCCATCGTAACCAAACAACTCCCAATAGCAAATGTCACAATAGCGACCCCAATTTCACAATCTTTATTCAACTTGACAACTATGAAAATTGTACCTGAAGCATATGGAATCACAGCATGCAGTAAAACCCTGTTATTTTAACAACTGAAATTTCAGAATGCCATCACATAGTGTGAGATGCACCAAGGTATCATTACACTCCAAGCAAAAAAATTCAAGTACCAGGTCTGATAAGACAGAACTTAAAAATAAGAGCAAAGGGGTTTTCTGCTGGAAGAAAACTTGATGCAAATTGCCGTATCTTCTTTTAAGCTTCAGCTCCATCCGAACGCAATGCTATAGATAAAACGGTAAAGGATTTCATTTGGAGCAGTAAATTCAAAAATGAAGGAATAGAAATAAATACCTAAACTTTAACAAATGCACAGCGCACAAGTAGAATAACTGCTACCACATGTAAATAAGTATGCATTTGTATGGAATTATGCAGTTATCAGAAAGCAGGCACAATGGCAATGGCAGGTATGATACCACGTCTTAAGGGCTGACATAATTGTTGGACATAGAACTAATAATGTAACTGAGAAGAAGATACTTAGCTCAAACCGATGTTGCTGGAGATGCACAGAAAATGTAGAGGCACATATACGATACGCTGTCCTAAAGGTAATATCGCCTGCTACTCCGCTGAGATGCTATAACAGTTGGCGAGTCACCTCCAGGATACAACTACTGATAGTACCCCTCAGTGTAGCATACAAAGAGAGTACCCTTAGAACTTGGTAGTGTTAGCAAAAGCTAAAAACAGAGAAACTAGAAATAAAAACTTATTATCTGAAAGCAGAGGGAGAGCAGAAGAAGAGATGTTTCTCTGTTGTGTGTCAAAAGAGCTCAAGACTCCTCCCTTATATAGTGTTTAAGACGTTACAAACGAGAGGAAAAATGCATGCAACAAAACCATGCGTATGACAGAAATACTGGTAATGTTTGGTTAAAAACAGTGTTGCTTTTGTCAGGCTTAGAGCAGTGTGTTGGTTAAAAACAGTGTTGCCAAAATAAATACGTACAAACATGTGCAGACAAAGAAGAAGATTCTTCTACATGTGTGCAAAAGTTTTA
The DNA here is from genome assembly GCF_003573695.1 of Papaver somniferum. NCBI lineage: Eukaryota > Viridiplantae > Streptophyta > Magnoliopsida > Ranunculales > Papaveraceae > Papaver > Papaver somniferum. The sequence continues at coordinate 62,300,466 of NC_039365.1, forward strand.
GCAAAAAGATAGGATCTAATGAACCCACACCCACACCCGAGCCCGACCCGACGGCGGAGTGCGTGCTTCTGTGCAAAGCACCGCGCGTACGGAAAAGGCAACCTTGCCCTAGTCTAGGCCTTATATAGTGTTTAAGACGTTACAAACGAGAGGAAAAATGCATGCAACAAAACCATGCGTATGACAGAAATACTGGTAATGTTTGGTTAAAAACAGTGTTGCTTTTGTCAGGTTTAGAGCAGTGTGTTGGTTAAAAACAGTGTTGCCAAAATAAATACGTACAAATATGTGCAGACAAAGAAGAAGATTCTTCTACATGTGTGCAAAAGTTTTAGCAAAAAGATAGGATCTAATGAACCCACACCCACACCCGAGCCCGACCCGACGGCGGAGTGCGTGCTTCTGTGCAAAGCACCGCGCGTACGGAAAAGGCAACCTTGCCCTAGTCTAGGCCTTCCCCCCTCACACAAAAGTCTGATGACCCAAGGGCCATGCCCTTTTAGCCAATTCTATGTTATTTAAGTCTAAAACTCTTTAGATTTTAGTCTATGTGGGACTATTGTTTTATCTATTCAAATGAAAAAACAAATAATGGACAATAGGTTTAGAAATCAAAACATAGTCCATGCAAATTTGGTATAACAAAGCCGTTTTTTCTAACAATAATTTAGTGGGAGGAGGCAAACAGCTAAAACAGGTATTTCATTTTTCTCATTTCAACCATGTTACTCGTATATGTCTAAAGTAAAATACGACAGATGGACGCTATTGGCATGGAATATTAATCATCACCCAATTCATAGTCCAGATTTTCACCTAACCTACGCGGCATTCAGTAATTCGTACATGATTTTCGTTTGGGTACCACACCACTCATTCACAAAAAAGGGTTACTCGGTCTCATATTCAAGGGTTTTAGAATCTTTAGATGCTTGGGCGACCTAATATTCCGCTTTTTACTCTACAATCTCTGTGCTTCAGCTGCTTGGTCATTTGAAGTTCATAATCATATGGTCCAAAAAATAAGGCATGCATAGTTTTTGTAACACTGTAATCATAACACAAGGAAGAAATATGGATTCCTGTACTTCTTCCTACTGAAGTAGTCGATGACACAGCTTGCAGATTTTTAACACACCACCAAATCTACAAACTCATAATACCTCTACACTTCTGATAGGCAGCAAAACCAGGACTTTAAGTTCACATTCAGTAGTCCATCTTAAATATACCACCTATTCGCTATGACCCAAGAACCCTCTACATGTTATGCACTTTCAAGTATGAACTCGCTGGATTACTCTGTGTGTTGAAACCACAACCAAGGTGTGACACCTAACCCCACTAACCAGTTAAAACATACAAAATATATATATATGTTCTGATTTCAGCTTGGAATCCAAGATGTGCCCTGTTTTCTTGATCTAAAGCATCTAAGAAATCACAGGATATATCCACACTAGCATCAGAAGTCATTTCATATATCCTAAGCAACCTACACTAAAATGTAATCAATCTGGGATTTTACCCTTGCCCAGATTTACCCTTGCAGCTTTATTTTGCACACCATCCATTTCCAATTCTCTCCACAACAACCCATGTTAAAGTCCGCGGTCATCCAACTCAAAACCAATTGGTCATGAGTGGAGCGGCCCTTCCATATTATGTTTAAGTTAGTTAAGCGGATTTTAACGACGCGGGACTATTTTCCTTTCACACGCCCCCTCACGTGTCCCAGTCACTCGGCCTACCACGTGGACCTACGTACGAGTAACCAGTCAATCGGTAACATGTGTACAGGTGAGTGACTAAATTGGGGGGTAACACCTCGGCCAGTATCGGCCTACACCCCGGATGTACAAGTGACAAAATCGGTTAAACACTTCGGCCAGTAACTCGGCCTACACCCGGCGTACACAAGTCTGGGTCTGGGGCTTAGCTCCAAGTGACAAAATCAGTTAAAAACTTCGGCCAGTAACTCGGCCTACACCCGGCATACGCAAGTCTGAGTCTGGGGCTTAGCTCTGATACCATGTTAAAATCTGCGGGCATTCAACTCAAAACCAATTAACCATGAATGAAACGGTCCTTCCATATAATATTTAAGTTAATTAAGCGGATTCTAGCGATGCGGGAATGTTTTCTTTTCACAACCCGGTACCAATTTCTATCCAAGGTTCCATCTACAGACTACATATATTGTGGTTGACAAACATCTAATTAAAAAAAATGTTTTAATTCCGCAACAAATAACAGCAAATTGGGATACAAATTAAACCACGCCCAGTTCATCAAAAACAACAAAGCATAAATCCTAAAATTCCAATGTCCAAAACTTATGTTAAGATATAATAACAACTCGATTAAGCTTACAAACATAGTTAAACTCATCAGATTTTTTCATACTAACAGTTATGGTACATCTAAATCATCCAAACCCCAACACGAACTTTCATATTAGATCTGAAACAAGGATCTCAAAAATCATCAAAAACCCTAAAAAATTCAAACCATATCATGCTCCACTCATGACTAGGTACCCTTGGATTATGCTCATTATCAAGGCCATATGAGTCGTTAGATGCAGAAGGGATCGATCCCCACCGTAGTAAAGATTTGTATTTAAATTAATTGTATAGAGGGGTTTGGCGGAGTTGGGTCTGGGGCTAGTCCAACTGGCTGGATTTGGGTATGGTTCTGGGTCCGGGTCCGGCTTTAGCCTATAAAAAAAAAGATGAATAGAAAAGGTCCCATGACTCCAATGGATATACCCTTCATTTATCCCGGCTAGTTTGGGCCTATTGTGATTATTTGAGACCTATGATTACAAGACAAAAATATATTTTGAAGTAAAATGGATAACCTCTTATCTGACTATTTTATTATAAATGGCAAAATATCTCTGATTAATTAGTGCTAATTTGGATGTGATGTTTAATCAAGTTAATCCTAAAATCAACTACCATTAATTCATCATCAAAACATGAATTTTTTTTATTTATTTATTTTGAAAAACTCATAACCATAATCGGTTGATATTAGTGAAGTTGTAGACCGATTCTTGGTTGCGTTTTTCATTTGACGAAGAAACCCAAAATCGGTTTTTGTTAATGTCCACATAAACCGATTACTATGAACAGAATTTACAAAAGTCCACATGATCCGATTGTTACATATTTTCAGAAACAAAATATTCATTACATAGTTTAGGAAATTAGCGCATTACATATACTACGAATTACTGGTTAATCCTATATATCCAGAACACGTTACTGGTTAATCCTAGGAGCTTGTGGATGATGGTAGTTCACCATTTTCCTTACTTTAACATAATCTCGCATTGAGCTTTTTATGTATTGGAAACGAAAAGCTAAGTCTCTCCATTTACAGTTTTTTTGGATTAGCGGTATGCTCATAGTAGAACTCTTTCACCCTCTTCCAAGACACCGAATATAGTTCGTTGGGACGTTTATGGAAGACGGGGATGAACGATTTCACGAGCTGCATATCTTCTTCCGGATCCCATTCCATTTTCTAGGCTCAGTATGTGATGTGGTAGTGGTTCAAAGAGGTTGTCCATATATAGATAAAGACTCAACAATTATTTTTTTCGAAATCAATTCACACAATCGGTTTTTATGAGTATCCACATAGACCGATTGTGGCCTTGCAAAATCATATAAAATCTGCCTCTCCACAATCTTGTAATCCGATTATTATCAAAAAATAAATAAAAAAAAATGCCACTTTTCCTTACAAGAATCGGATTACATTGGATGCTCACATAGATCGATTCTTAAGGTTGTCATAATCAGTTTTTATTGCACATGTAATCCGATTATTATCAAACAAAATATACAGACAAAGTGTCACTTTTCCTGACAAAAATCGAATTACATGGGATGACCACATAGACCCATTCTTAAAGTTATCAAAATTCTGGGTTTTTCGTTTTTTCAGAATCGGACTTTAAAAGTATCCATATAAACCGATTATGAACACTACAAACCAGGTGAATGAAATTTCCAGAATCGGTCTATATAGTTCACCCCCAAAACCAAATTATGAAATTGTACCCATGGAGAACTGTTAGAATCGGGTTTTATATAGGTAAACATAAACCGATTCTGATTGAAAAAACTGCCAGAATCCTGCATTTTTGTTGTAGTTGGTTCTTTTATCGCGTCTTAGGCAAACACAAACACTTTTCAAAACAAAACCAGATTCAGTCATTCATAAACTAGGAAACATAACCAAACATAATTCGATAATAAGTTTAAGAAATAAGTTTTGACTCTGTAATTATCCATAGTTAAAGACATAAGTTTGGAAAACAAAAAAAAAACATTCATTCATCAACATATTCTTCACCATAAACAACCCCACCATGACCACTTCCACAACCACCTCGTCCTCGTTTAGTAGGTTGAACGCTGCTCGATTCATCATAAGTTTTGACTCCATAATTATCCATAGTTAAAGACATAAGTTTGGAAAACAAAGAAATCATTCATTCATCAACATCTTCATCACCATCAACATCCCCACCACGACCACGTCCACGACCACCTCGTCCTCGTTTAGCAGGTTGGACGCTGCTCGATTCACCTTGAGACTTCCTTTTTGCGAGGGTTTCGTCTCTTTTTTCTTTGTCTTCTCCACCTATGCTTCCCCAAACTTTGCACCCGCTTCTACATCTTCGAGACTGTTCAATTCATCAATCATCTTTTCATTGGCCTTAACATTTTTCCCTTCCCTGATATATAGCCTTGCTTTTATCAAGTGCCCGACTTGTCTTCTCTGTTTCCATTTTAAACAACAAACATTCAACAAATCATGCTAAAGCCATTAACAACACCATAATTGAGGTATTCGAGAGATGTATATTTGTCCTGTATCCGGGGCCTCTCATCTACTCGTATCACTCGAGTATGCAAAACGTTAAGGTACCATGTCATGTAACCCGGAATTGCCTCATCATCTGTTTTCGAATGACCATTCATATCATGTTTGTTGTACCTTCTCTCATCCCAGTATTCACATGATGGTAAAAGGTCGTGAACAACCTCAATATCATTATTCAATGACTGGTTTTTTTTTATCAACGATAGAAAACTTCTTGTGCTTCACAGGTATTTTTTGTACTTATCCGCATTGTCTCACGACTCTCGTCGGGCTGTACATTACATATCCTCTTGGGTGAAACAAAGTCCCAAAATAACGTTCTTGCTCTGCGCACCCAACCATCTTTCCTTTTTATATTTGTTGATACTTCCTTGTAAGGGTCAAAGACAACATCTTTCATGTTCAAGTTGTCCAACTGGCGTCTCAACTTCAGATATTCCACATTTTTGGACTTCGAATTACTGTTGAAGGTGTACTTGTCTCCATAACACCTACCGCCCCATTGCTTGTTCACAAAAGCCCTTTCAACAAATATTGGGAAGTGAAAATATATCCACACCTGCAGAAGAGCCATGTTCCCTCCAATTTGGTTTCTTTGAGCCATAAAAGCCTTTATAAACTCGTTCAACGAGTGTGCAAGGATGACACTTCCCCAAGAGTATTCGTGAATCTTGTCAAATGGTTGCAACAGTTGAATAATGTTGGCATTCACACGGGCACCGGAAACTTGGAGGAAGATAACAGCTCCCGGGATGTAGAGGACAGGTGTATTGGCCGTGGAGAAGATACGTTCCTTGGTCACCACTTTTCCCTATGCACGAAGTTTTTTTGTTCCCATGAAGCGGTACCAAGCCCGCGAGATGGAATACCCTCTGCTTTGATGTTCCTACTAGCATCTCTGACTTGGTCGCCTCTTCATTCCATTTGAACACATCCTTGGTGAAGGCGTAAATCTTGTCCTACTCAAGCTCTTGCGCGTAGTCTTTGTGCTTCACGACTTTACCTTCTATACTTAGCCCGGTAATGAACTTCGCATCATTCGGAGTTATGGTCATTTCGCCAACAGTAAGATGGAAAGTATCCGTTACCCCGTAAAATCTCTCGGCGTAGGCGGAAACAAGATGTTTGTCATAACCAAGAACCAAATTATCAACGCAGCCAACAACCCCGTAGATTTGACTAGATCGATTACTTCCTCAACTTCTCCTATGGTTCATTCTGGTGCTTCCAGTGACCAATTCTTTATCATACTCACCGAAGTTCCTGGCTTCATACGACGAATGACATCCTTATGATCCTATAAAACAAAACAAATCTGATACAAAATAATCAAAACACTAAACGAATAATAAATTTCATCTTACATAGCATAAGGTTTAGGTAGTTACTATGGTACGGCATACGAAAGCGGCCCAACTCTCTTTGTACCTCCATAACAACTTTTCTTCATCGCTGGGTAACCCGTAAAAGGGATCATTAGGGCCGCGAGGAAACATCTTAAGAGGGTTGGGAATGTGGTCCCCTTTCTTATTCTTTGGACCATCTTTTTTGTCATTTTTCTTACCTTGTTCTTGAACTTCTCCTCCTTGGAATTGTTGTTGCACTTGTCCTTGGACTTCTCCTTCTTCTTCATCAACTTCCTTCTCATTTTATTCTTCACTAACTTCTTTATCACTTTCTTCTTCATCAACTTCCTTCTTAGTTTCTTCTTCACCAACTTCTTTGTCACTTTCTTCTTCATTAACTTCCTCCTCACCACTTTATTCTTCAACAACTTCTCTATCACCACCTTCTTCTTCAGTAGCAGTAGTAGAATCACAATCTTCTTGTGTTGGTTGCTCCGCTTGATGTGGTGGGTCATTGATGCGGATCCTTTTGGCTTTGGGTTTACTCCTCGATCCCCTTCGGTGAGAAGTATTCAAATTTTTACCTCCCTTTTGACGAGGTTCCAGACTCTGAGGAGAATCAAAGTCATTTTTCCTCTTATATTTCTTTTCGGCTTGATTTTGTTGCTTGCCCTTGTTGTCCCTGGAAAATACGGAGATATGCGACAAACAACAATGGTTTTCAATGCATATTTTTGAATTCTAGGTATACAATCGGTTTATTCGTTACACACATAAAGTTTGATTTCTAACATAACACTTTCACAATCGGTTTATATAAGTGTTCATGTAATCTGATTTAAACAAAAAAAAATACAGAAAAATTGGGATTTTTCTTACAAGAATCGGTTTACTAGATACACAGATAAAGTCTGATTCCTAACATAACACATCAACAATCGGTTTTTACTAGTGATCATGTAATCCGATTGTAGGCTAAGCAGTTACGAAACCAAAGGCTAGACAATCGGTTTTTGTGGACGCACATGTAATCCGATTCTAACAATTTTTTTTATGGAAAAACGGTTATCCCTACAGTAACTGAATCGGGTTATGTGGGCATTAATATTGACCGATTCTGGTTCAAATTTCTCGAACCAGAAAACACAAGCAAGACAATCGGTGTTTGTGGGTATGAACATAAACCGTTTCTATGAAATTGGTTCACATATACATTGACATAAACCAATTCTGGTAAACCCCGAAAAATTTGATTTCAAAATTTTTCGATTTTTGAGCGATTGCATGTTACTAAAACCTAGTTTAGAGGATTGGGTTGATAGAAAAGTACATGATTCGAGCCATTTCCTCCTCTTGTTGTGCGATCAAAGATGTTTCTTCCTCCTCAACCGTTGTGTTCTTCGGTTTGTTTCGAATCGCTTGAACAATTCCGAGATTGCTCTCACTATGAAATTTCCTATTAGTAGCATGCTTCACTCGTTTTTGACATTTTATAGGAAAAAAACGATTAATCATTTTTGGATCGACGATGTTTTGGTTTCAAAAAGAAAAAGGGGGAGAAGAAGAGAAGAATAATCAGTTTTTAAGTTAGGAATTGAATCTGATTTTAGTTTTAGGTTTTATTACTAGGAGTTAATAGGGGTAAATTGGTAGTATTAATATTTAATAAAGGGTAAATTGGTAGTTTCAGCAAATTTAGACACCCCATATCCTTTTCTCTAGGTTGGTTGAAAAAATTCATAGGCCCCAAACTAGCCAGGTTCATTTATGCTTATATTTGAAATATTTTTTTTTTGATAGAAAAGGAGCAAAATTCATTAAAAACTAATATATATCCAAGAGTGATACCAAGGTACAAACAAAGGATAAGAAGAAAAAATCAAACACAATATCAAGTCCATGAATGAGCAATATGGAACCTTCTAAAAGAAAAATACAAAAAAAAAAAAGATGCAAACATAGGCTACAACCGAGAACTATCTAAAGCATTTCACTAGCAAGGAACCCCAAAACAACAAGAAAAAACGGAAAATAACTCATCCTTTGAAATCCATATTTTTCTCCTAAAAATTTGCATTTGACAACATCAGTTTGCTCGTAATTATCAAAGTCGTCAGAGTCGAAATCTCCCAAACCAAATTATCTTCAATCAGAGGTATTTCCATATCTGAATGCAACATATAAATCTTATCATAGGATGAGAAGAGATACCCATCGTATCATTAAAAGCGATTTGGCGTCTATATCGGCTTCACTAACATCGGGAGCAACAGGTTTTATCTTTTTGGTATTTCCTAACTGTCTAGAAGAGGAGGAAAAAGGATTTGAAAGTTGAAAACGTGGGGGTACCAAATACACCACAAACTTTTTCGTTTGGACCTATACGACAAAACCTGATACAATAGAAAGTAGACCAACTTAATGATCCTTGAACAATATGTATATACGATTTATATTTCTTGTACAATCAGTAGTTTATATCAAAGACCGTGAACTTGATTGTATACAGGAACTCTTGCACGATCTCAAAAATCAATATCCAAGAACAACCTAGTATGTATCGAAACAGTACATGAACCGAATATAATTTTAAAAACTGTCTAGGTTGAATATCGAATCATTTGTTGTTACTTTAATTATATCAACACAAATATAATGCGGAAGTAAAAAGTAAAGCAAGACACAGAGAAATTTTTTCAACGAGGAAATCGCAATAGCAGAAAAAACACGGGACCTTGTCCATATTTGAACACAAGCTGTTACACCAAACTCCTAGAAAAACACTAATTCTCTTTAGGATTTCCTCTCGTAAATCTTCTAGAAGAACACCAATTCTCTTTAGAAGCTACTTTCGAAAATCTTCTGGCAGAACACCAATTTTCCTCATAAGCTACCCTCGGAAATCTTCTAGCAGAATACCAATTCTCTTTTGAAGTTTTACTTGTAAAAAAAAAAATCCTCTAGCAGAAAGTTAGTTCTCTTTAGAAGATGCAAAAATACCGTTAATACTTTTTGATATTTTTCTTTCACAAAACACCGGTTTGATTTCCCTTTAGATGTGAATCAAGGTTTTGAAAATCTTGTGTTTGTTTTGAATAATTACCAGGTAAGTAATATCAAAACAAACTTGTATATTAGGGATTATTATACTCTTCAAAACTGGAAGAGAAACCTAATTATTATACAACAAAAACAACTAGAATAAATCTAGAGATATCTTATTAAAACTTCTTAAAGAATTTATGAGACACCTTAATTGAAGTTTTCTTTGTAGTCAAGATCTCGACCAACTAGTGTCGGTATACGATCGCGAACTGAAATCTATCAAACCTAGGGTTTATGATCAACAATCCTTGAATGACCTTATATCAAAGAGAAGGACCTTTGGGTAGACAAGAGTTATTGATTATCATATATTACAAGTTACGTAACTATCAAAGAGATTATTACCAACTCTACTTTTTGATCCCCAAGGCAAAGACCTTTTTGTCTCACTCTTGTTCAAGAAGAACATAAGTAGTGGACAACAACCTTATGAAGCTTACACCAATTTTCCAAGGGATGAATTGTGTAGCTTACATGAACCCTTTATTTATAGTGAACGGTTGCTTAAAACCTAAGCAAGTTCGTGAGTTATTTCCTTTTACAAAGACTCTCCTTATTTTAACAGTTTTTCTTAAGTTACAACTCTTCATAAATAATTACTTTAGCATAAATTGTATTTTTGTAAAATAAATTACAATTTAACTTGTGAAGGAGTTTAAAACATCACACACACTTTAATATGGTGATCAATTGTGTGTAGAAGAATATCCATCTTGCCTAGATAAGGAAACATCAAAAACTTGACCATAAAAGGCATCTAGTCATGTTTTCACGCTCAAGTCCGTTAACTGTTATAAACAGTTCGTGGAGTGTTTCCTATTCACGAACTGCAACACTTACTAAGTGTTGCTTTAATAAATCACTCATAACTTCTTCGTTATAACTCAAAATTGAGTGATTTTTGGCTCGTCGAATTCGTAAGCTCATTCACTACAACATAAGGACCTATTCAGGGACAACATTTATTATCACTAAAGTCATGGCTCAAATATCCTCGAGTCCATATATAAATGCATGTTTTCCGTCATAGGAATTGTTCCATAAGTGAGACTTGTTTCGATAGGTTAGAAAGGTAGAATTGAAAAAGAGTCCAAATGAAATCAGTCACCACATACCTTTGTTGATGAATTCCTCATTCATGTCTTCGTTTGATCTTCAATATTTGAGGGTTATTCAGTGATGTCTGATACTCAACTACCAGCTTCTAATCCTAGTCTGAGACTTGACTTTAGAGACTAAACTAACATTGATAACAAGCTTGAGATAGCAAAACTTTTGGATTCAACCGAGCAATGCTAACAATCTCCCCCTTTTTCAATTTTGGTTAAAAACAAAACTATTCAATACATATGCTTTCAAATAAATAAACTTTTTAGGTCAATCCACTATGCTTGATTTCCTTGGTTCTTCAACACACATCTCGAAATATTCGTACTTCACTTTCTGCATGTTTTCATTCAGCACTTTGTTATTGAAGATCCGTAGCGATAAAAACTTATGAGAATACTCGTTAGAGCTTTTATAGAATGAGGTAAACACACTCTACTCATTAGTCGCTATACAGAAACATAGTATTGTTACCTTCCTCAAAATTCAATTGCACCAAAATTTTGAAGCAATACTATGGTGATATGTTCTCCCCCTTAGTCAATACATACTACTTTTGCAAAATAGGTAAAACCTACCGATAATAATTCACTCCCCCTTACATGATGCTTCATAAAGCCATATGTATGTAGTAAGATACTACTTAATAATTCTCCCTATTTTTGTCAACAAAATTAGCAAAGGTGAAAAATAGAGATCAATTTGGATTAGTCAAAAGAGTATTCAAGACTAGAGAACACATATCAACCTTTAGTTTAGAGGATTTCAACCAAGAAATCTCGGTTTGCGTCAAGGAGACATACAACACAAGCATCTTTTACAATTACACATTCGCTCTCCTCACAAAGATATATCATGAAGCACAAGTTCAAAAGAACTTTTTCCCATTTGATGACATTCCCAAGAGAACAACACGACGACCTTTACAAGTAAAGGATTTTTATGGAATTAACAAATTCACAAGAAAATTTGTATCCATCGTCATCAAAAGTTTACTCATCTTAGTCTATTAAGAACGTAAGAGTTTAAGAGCTAGCTTAACTTTTGAGGAAAAATCATCATGAGATGGTGTTCTAATCATAAGAATATGATAAAAAAAAGAACAATATCTCAAGGAACTCAAGCAATACACAAGAATAATCATGAGGATCAAGTATTGTGATCATCTTTTCTAAGATAAAAACCTGTACATAACATAAAAGAAGGAAGAATCATTCTTTTACGCAAAGATTTACACCAAGAATGGTTTCGAAAAGCGTATGAAGATATGCTTGACAAAGAAGAAGATGCACATATGAGTCAATAAGAACCGTGCACCATAAGTTCAAAAATGGTCGTGAATCGTTCAAGCAATAATCGTGTTCAATAACACTTAAGAATAAACAAAAAGTTCATAAACACAAAGTGATTTAGAGAATAAAGTTGTCTTGGAAGTGTCTATGAGAGTCATAGCGATGCTAAACATATTTAAAAATTAAAATTTTGAGCATCTGTTAAATATTCACTAGGATCGTTGGTGAAACGGTTCGTGAACCGTGAATTCAGGGTGCTGCGGTTCGCGAACCGGTTTTGTCAACCATTTAGCGACTCGTGAACTCAGATGTCAACGGTTCGGGAACTGGGTTCACCAACCATTATTTTTCACTAATTTCAGATCACCATGGTTCGTGAACCTGGTTGGTGAACTGTCCCCTTCTGAACTTAAGGTTTGCGAACTGGTTCGCCAACCTACCCTGAGCAGAAATACCAAAAGTTCTGAATTTCTCTCTTTTGATGTTTGAAACATTCCCAAATGATTAAATCATTTGTATGAACTGTTTTCAATTGATCCACAAATTAATTCTCAAACAATAAATTATTTCGAACTAATATTGTTAAGGACCTTTGAACATCCATTGCTTGAATCATATTTCGAGATGTTTAACAAGACAAGATTGGCTCAAATTTTCTTATTTTCAATTCACCAAAAACAAAAATCATCGCTTTCTTTGTTTCTTCTAACCTATAAATTTAAGAACTTAAACACAAATCAAGTTACGTAAACATGAATGATACACAAGGTATATGGATCATTAACCATATTGGTTTCTCTATCATGAGTACTTCACCTTTGATCCATTACCTCTCCATTAATGGTGAATGATGTACTCGTAATTTGTATGATTATCATGTTGTAGATGGGGGAAAATGATTTGCCGGTTCTTATGGAATTGAGAAGACGACCGTGCGGAGGAGACCACTTGAACCGAGTGAAATACTTAACCTCACATAGATACACTGAGAGAAGGGAGTGCTTTAAGTTCGAGAGATCAATCTGTAGGACTCCGGCCTAAACCAAGACAATGGACGTTCCAGAGTCAATTCGGTCACAAGAGAGGATGGGTTGATCTGTAGGAGGGAAACTGAGAAATGTGTGAGATCAATGGTGATCGAAGATTGTTGGTGTGTTGTGTATTTTGCGTGAAAATAGTTTCTGAACGATTGAGTTTACTCAGTTGAGAGTAATTGCTAAGACGATGAGTTCATGTAGACGAAAGACTGTTTATCCAGAATTGTCTATTTGACGAAAAAGTGTCTCTTTCTCAATCATGATTCCGAAACTTATTTATATTGCTAGAATTGTAAACACCTTGATCCCATGAAGTATGACAGTTGATGGAGTCAAAGAGTGGGGAAGTGGAAATCATGTTAAAACCAGCTGCTCATCGTGCAGAGACTTGGTTGATTTTCTGCCCACTACTTTGCTAACTCCTTCAACTGATTGCACGACTTTCTCACATTCTCATCGTGGGTGAACACACGTGCCGTAGACCGCCATACCAAAACCCTAGTTAATATCCCCCTTATGACATGATTGATGTCTCGTGATTGTGGAGTCTGCAAGGCAGACGTGTATTTAGTTAGTCAGTTGATGACTTTATGGGACGATGAGTCCTTGTATTGCTGAGTCGAACATGATTTGAAAATGTTCTAAGACTCATGAATTGAACGTGTCTATTGAGACAGGGGTATAATTATCGAGTAAATGTTGATAGTTAAGGTGAGCAAATATTGCTTATTCGATGTATTCTTGAATATTGATAGTTGAACCAATATTCCTTAGTTTGAGCAAATATTGCTCGTTTAATGAATTATTGGTAGCAGGACCAAAATAAAATATTAATTTAGAATACTGGCAATTGAACCGAGTATAATTAATAAAAATGTTGATCATGGGATCAGCGTAAAATTATTGGTGTTTGAATATGCTCAGAATTATGTTTTGCAGAGCTTTGGATTCGAAACCCTAATTTTGATCAATTGTTGATTAATTGATGATTTATTGAAAATCAACCACGGAGTGAAGGAGGGGCTGGCTTCATGGGATAATGAGTCAACCATGTAACTCCCAGATGCTCGAATGAGCAAATACCAAAGTCTCTTGAAGACCAGTTGGTGAAAAGATGATTAAATGCTGGTTTAATCATTTATTCAAAAATGTTCGTCTGAACCTTAGGTGATAAAACCTAATAAATTATGAAGAGATGAAAGACCGACAAAGAGGTCATGAAACCAGCCCTGGTTGGTCACGGGATCGACTGACGATCACTTTATGAAATTCCAAGTCGTTTGGAAGAGTTCTGGACCTAATGTGTGCAATTGTGCAAATTAGGTCAAACTGTGAAAACGCGTGGGACCGTCTCCTTGAAAACCAAAGGTCCAACCTTGGTCGGTCAAGGTAACATGCTCAAGTTTCCAAAGTGTCTGTGTCTCAGCCCTGAGAATTTTGATATTTTCTGATGTGCGTTTGAGCAACATTTTGAGAAAATATGAAGAAATCAAGGATTTTTGCTGAAACTGCGGAAACTTCATAAGATGAAGGAAATAATAATAATAAAATGAATGAATCATGAAGTGTGGGACCGGATATGGCCAAGGCATGGCCGGTCGGCCAATGAGCCCGGTCCCATGGCACTTTTCCTAATTTTATATTATTTTCATGATTTTAGGGAAATATCATGAAATCAAGGAGTTTGTTGAAATCAAGGAGTTTCCTTGAAGTGAAGGAGTTTCCATGAGATGAGGGAAACAAATATTAATATTAAAAAAATAAGGGCGTGTGGGACCGGCTTGGGCATGGTCGGACGGCTAGGGCCCGGTCCCGTGAGTCTCCCCTAATTTTATATTATTTTCATGATTTGAAGGAAATATCATGAAATTAAGGGATTTCCATGAGATGATGGTAATAATTAATAAAATAAGGAATTACAAGGTGTGGGACCGGTCACGGCTAGGGCATGGCCGGCCGGCTAGTGACCACGGTCCCGTGACACCTTTCCTGATTTTATGTAACTTTTGTATAATTTCCTTAGTGTGAAGGAAATACCATGAAACGAAGGAGTTTCATAGGATTAAGGAATTTCCATGAGATGATAGAAATAATTAATAAAATAAGGAATTACAAGGTGTGAGACCGGTCACGTCTAGGGCATGGCCTGCCGGCTAGTGACCACGGTCCCGTGACACCTTTCTTAATTTTATGTTTTTGTATAATTTCCTTAATGTGAAGGAAATACCATGGAACGAAGGAGTTTCATAGGATTAAGGAATTTCCATGAGATGATAGAAATAATTAATAAAATAAGGAATTACAAGGTGTGGGACCGGTCACGGCTAGGGCATGGCCGATCGGCTAGTGACTGGGGTCCCGTGACACCTTTCCTAATTTTATGTATTTTTTGTATAATTTCATTAATGTGAAGGAAATACCATGAAACGAAGGAGTTTCATAGGATTAAGGAATTTCCATGAGATGATGGAAATAATTAATAAAATAAGAAATTAAAAGGTGTGGGACCGGCCATGTCTAGGGCATGGCCGGCCGGCTAGTGTCCACGGTCCTGTGACACCTTTCCTAATTTTATGTAATTTTTGTATAATTTCCTTAACGTGAAGGAAATACCATGAAATGAAGGAGTTTCATAAATTGAAGGGATTTTCATGGGATCAAGGAAAAATAATAAAATATAATAAAATAAAGGGAGAAGCGTGGGACCGACCACGACGGTGTGACCGGCCTGCCGGTGGGTTGGGTCCCCTTAGACGCCTCCTTTAGGTATTTTATTATTTTTATTTTCTCCATGGTTTGATCGTTCCTTCGTGTTATTGATTGTTTGTTCGTGCATTCAGGTGCTCGTTAGTGAATTTATTGCTGAATACATTTGAACCATTTTCTCGGGGCTTACTCGATAGCAGCTCAGATGCCCGAACGTTGAATATTTATCACTAACCCATGGAATTATGCTCGGAAGAACCACAAATTGAAATAATGGAATATTATGAAGAATGTAGAGTATTTCCGAATATTCAGTTAATGAATTTAAGAGTTAAAGATAATTATTTGATGGCTCTATACTAGCAGGCATGCTGTCTAGGAGCATTAATTATTCAAGATTGAGCGATATGAGCTTGTTGAAGCGTCATATTTATTATGTATAATATAGTCAGGGAAAACACGTTGTTGCATCCTGAAGACGTTATCGCTCTATACTAGCAAGCAAGCTGTCTAGGAGCCGTACAATCATAATGATTCTATACACATGTCTTTTATATAGACAGGTAAAACATTGTTACATCCTGAAGACGTTATCGCTCTATACTAGCAGGCAAGCTGTCTAGGAGCTGTCCAATCGTTCGATTCTATATAAAAGTGATTAATGAAATTGCTCAGTATTCATGAGATATGCCGTTGTCTCAGTTGAGAGACTGCACATATGCATATGCTCTGAGAGACAATATTCTCAGTCAGAGGTTCTTGCGGCATGAACTTTCATGCTTCAATGAGATACATGAGCCTCAATACTCATCTGATTGCTGGATCAGGAGTGTGTACAATTATGGTTTTACGATTTTAGCGTTTGTCGAAAATCCACTATCTACATTAAGTCCCCTGCTTAGTGAGGGACAATCATGTTCCTCAGTCAGCACTGGATGGTGATTTTCTAGTCATAAAAGAAATAAGCAATTGAACTTAGTCGTAAGATAAGATGTTACCGGATTTTTGATTGTGCGAGCGAACCATGGCTTGAACGAAGATCCCAGTGGCATGATAGAGCATTGTCTAACGAGCGTAAAGTGGTGTATCACCGCTGATTTGGTGATGGAACCTTGGTCACTTTAGGATTCACGGATCCGGGCCCAAGAAAGGAATCCGTTTTAACGCAGACTTTCGTTCGTTCGTTAGTTTAAGAAACAAACAAAATAGACCCGAGTCTAATGATAAAAATTTTGTCTATGAGCTTTCACGAAAAACAAAATTTTATTTTTTAAATATGTGAGATTTCACAAAGTGGAATAAACTCTCGTTTCAAAGGTGGATGCTCGTACGAGAGAATTTTTTTTGAACAGACGTGCGTCTGTTAGTAATAAAATTTTGTTTGTGAGCTTTCATGAAATTTTTCATCTTCGAGCTTTCAGAAATCTTTGAAAATATACTCTCGCTTCAAAGACAGATGCTCGCGCGAGGGAGCAAAAATATATATATATATATCTTATTTTTCAAACTTACGTGAGTTTCACGTTAAATATATATATATATTTTTTATTTTTTATTTTTTTTGTAAAACCAATGTTTTGATTTTGAACAACTGTTGAAAGTAGACAATTATACATGGTGAAACAATGTCTGTATGTAAGTTTTCACAATTGTAGAATGGACATCTGTCCAATTTTTGAAAAACCAGTGGATATTAAAATTCACGTGGGTTGTTCACGGTTTTATGAAAATCAAGTCATGATTTTGAATAACGAATTTTGCTCGTCTTTGCAGGTTTGAAGGAACGAGCAAGTTTTCGAAATTCTGACGTTATAATCACTACAGCTAGTGAAATTTTAAATAGGTAAGAGTTAGATTGTTACCATTTTTGTTACGCGTTTGTTATTGGTATATCCATGACTCCATGTCTTTCGCATCAGATAGTGGTGACTTCTGGTTACATCCACTCTTCTGGCTCTTCCGGGGAACGCTCCAGAAATACCAAGTCAAAGATTAGATGTTCATGCCGAGGTGAATCAACATTTCAAAGACGCTGGAAAGATGATACATTGTATGTCTCTCGATCATCTGGGATTCGTCTGTGCTAAGATATATGCTTTCTTGGTATTAGCAGATGTGGAGAGAAAGCAGAGACGTAATGAAATGTCACAGAAGAAAAGAGATGAGGATGAAAAGCTCATATCTCATCAGCAGACACACCTTCGACTTCAACAAGTGATATTATCAACTGAAGACGAAGTGCGGCCTTGCGTTGATGGTGTAGCTCCTGACGTGGATCAATGATGAACTTTGTCATAATTCGTCATCAGAAAATTCAGAAGTTAGGTCTTCATTGAAAATGCTGTAAAATCTTCGTCCAATGTCGGATTTTCGCGATCTACCCATGTTTCTTCATTCCCGGGAAATTTCCAAGATTTGTTAAAAGATATTTTTGAGTTTTGAGCATGTTTAGGGGCCCAAATAGGCGAAAAAGTAAACTTCCAAGAGACTTCCAGAAATTTTTCAGCTGGTATGTAGTCCAATATTTTGGACACATCGTTTTGCTCGTTTCTCCAATTGCTATGAGTTTTGGATATGTTGTAGAGGACATACATAAGAAGAGAATGGTATATGACCCATACCTAGATTCTTTACCAATTTCTCCCAGCTTGCTGCTTTGTGCGTGACAGTGTAAAATCATCTCAGGCGAGCTTGTTGTAAAACACTCCTGTTGTGTCTCTAGACCATTCGCTTATGTCTTGAACGGTTGGTGAAGGATTTTAATGACATTTACGCATTTGAGATCAGGACCCGTGATTGATACATGAGCATGGTGCTTGCAGTGCCATCTTGTTTCTGTCAGTCGTAGAAACATCACTTCTGAAACCTTGGTCACGGGACCTTAACTGAGGTTGATCTCAAGAGGGGATGATGTAATGACCATGCTTGTATGTATTGGTTGTAGCATTTGTTTCATGATGAATGATTAGCGTAGGTGAACTTGGTTCCAGTCACGAGTCTTGGACTGTGAACTGATCATCATGATCAGCGGACCGTCAGTCCCCAGTATTTTGTTAAATCTCTCCCTTTCTTTTTCCCTTCATCTGGAAAGACCTAGATAGAGGACCCAGGTACAAAAAACTTGATGTAAACTCCTAGGTGTTCAAAGTAGGAGGTACCTTGATGAAGGACTTAGCGAAAAGACCTGGTGGACATCAATCGACTGTAGAGGTTATGAATCGCGTCCACGAATTTATGCTTGCATGTTGTATGATTTGGAGGCTGTAGGAACCTCATACTTCGTCAGAATTCGGTTCTTGACCCAACTTTTGAAGCTAAGAGACCGAGTTATCATATGAGAAAAGAATCACCCAATTTGGAGTTGTCTAGATCAGCTAATGAAGCGTGCACATTTGTAACTTGTAACCCCGTGCAAGTTTTCAGATTCCATGAACTTGAGTGTGGAGGACATATCTTTCAGATTGTGTGCCCGATTGATGCGCCCTTTTGGTATGTTTTAGAAAAGACATAGACGAACATCTTTCGTTGAGGAAGTATTGTCCCATTCCTCACTCATTGGTACGTTTTTGTAAACCCATGGGCTGAAGTATGTTGTATCTCATTTGTAAAGGTGATGAGAACATCTTGTAGAAGACTTGGGATCGTTCCCGCCTGTTGTGAAAGCTTCGGAAAGACTTTCATGTGAACATATTTCATGTCTACACACCTTGATATGAATCATTAGTGCTTGGAGAAGTCCGATCCATCAAGTAACACTTCAGAGAACGTATAGTTGATGAAGCTGGTCATGAGGATGTTGCCCCTGAGACCGTCGTTAATGATGGATCACGATATAATTTTCTCCATAAATGCTTGTTGATGACGATAATATGGTCGGAGTTGCTCCAGAGACTGAAAAGGCTAGATCCATGATTATAGACATATTCTTTACTCCTTCATCCAGTGGGCCTTTACATTCACGAAATAATTGATGAGTTGAGCGTCCCTAAGATGAGGGTGTAGGGTTTAACCCAAATTCTCCCAAACCTTTACTGTGAAGTGCCTTGTCAGGGAATCGATGTTGTTGCGGCAGATAGCAGCAACAGTCTTCATTCTTTCCAATAGGATCAAGTCCCCAATGTATGTTGAAGGAGTTTGTACCATCCATGGATGAATGATTTTGCATCTGCTTCAGAATTCTTATCATGGGATAATGAAGACTTATCGATCGTAGTTCAGTTACACTTTGATCGTGCTATTGTTGAATCAGTGTGTCATCGTCGAGATATTTGTGTTGAAGCCAGATGCGTTATTATCGAAGGTGTACTCTTTGATTGAGAGTACAATCTGAAGGCTTCTTAGATGCTTGAGCGTTGAAGCGTACATTCCTTAAGAATCGAATGTCTTAGGGTTTGATCATCTCGGCCCTGGAGTATCTTCTATTGATTCAGCATCCCTTTCGTTGTGGTAGTGGGATTCGACACTTACGCAGACATCAGTGCTTTCTGATTTTTTAGAACACATGGACTTGCAGGAGAAACGCCCAAAGTGTTTTTTGCCATGCTTGGACATCATCTCAGTAATGAATGTTTCAGTGCTTGATTCGGAGAAACGTCAGATTCAACCACTTGGTAAAATACAAATGCGGTGAAGCTACCATTCATAACGTGTTGCAGAGTTACTAGCAGAATTGAGTCCCCATGCTAGGATAGCATGTGAGGAAATAAATGACATAGACATGGAATGAGACTTGCCTGAGTGCGAAACCTCTTGATGAATGTCTATGCATCTTTTGCAGGTTCTTGCTTCAACCTCGTCAAAGTTTGAAATTCCTCCAAGTACTCTGATGATGGAATGTCTGTCAAATCTTCTGGATCAGAACTTTCTTCGTTGGAGAGATGTGCAACCAAAGACGCTTCGTCAACACCCATATTTTCAGTGTGGATCCACGCTCGTATGAAAAACATGTCATATCCTGGATCCTCCTGATTATGTGAAACTTGATTTCTGTCCAGGTTAAACTTATGTCCACTTTGAGAGTGATGTAGCCATAAGTATTTCCAAGCGTTCCTTCAAGGTCTCTGATTGATATGGGGATCACGATTAGATTCTTGAGGGTTTTTCAGTGCAACGATGTTGATGGAAGTGTCAGCATCGATCAACATTCTTCCAAATTCATTTCCTCTGAGATGGAATGCGGTAAGAAGTCCCCAGTCGTGTATCTCCTTGTCTATGAATGAGGAGTATTTCCCGGATGTGTAGACGTCTGACACAATGTAATTCGGTGTTGTGAACATGTCTTTCCTTTGTGCCTTAGACAGATAGAGCAATTTCACAGATATGCTCGATCAACGATTGAACTGCTTATTTGACTAGTTATTTAGAGTGTAAAGGTTCTGACTAGAGAGGATTCTGTGTGCTCCAGTCCTTGTTGAAGCTATTATGGATCAACCTTCTATTTGAAGATGCGCTTAAAAATATTGCAGTTACTTGTTAGATGATCGATGAACCTATGAAGGCGACAGTACCGGAGATTCTCCATTTCTTCTTCAGTTGGCTCTCTCTTGATGAACAAAAATTTGATTGTACCATTTTGAATCCAGACTTCCAGTAACTTGATTACTCCTTCATGAGAAGAGAGAAGTTTGAGTATGTCAGACCATTTCCCTCTTCGTTGATGCCGGGTCGAGGTTTGTGCATTTCAGGATTGGTTATCTTTTCTTTGTGCCTTCAGAGGAGCCTGAGATGTTGGAGAAGCGTTCTGATGCTGCATTTCGGCTTTCCTTTCAGCAACAACGTTTGTTGAAGGTTGGAGATTGTACGGATTGTTGACTAGGAGTTGTCTGCTTCGAGGTTCCTCGACCTTGCAGACTTTTCTCTTTCCAGTAAAGCAGGTGCAGTAGTCGCTGATTGTTTGGCTGCTTCATGAAGCTCTGAGAAAGTTTGGAACCGGAGATTTTCCAGCAAATCTCTATAGACCGGGATCATTCCGTTGATGCACAAGTCCATCAGTTGTTGTTCTGTGACATTCGGGCCATGACAATCCAAAGCTTGCACTCTGAACCTCTTCACATAATTGTTCGGATGTTCGTTGTTCTTCTGAGACATTTTTCCTAAATCAGAGAGAGTGATATGCTCTGAGACGAAGAAGTATTTTCTGTAGAAAGCGTAAATCATTTCTCCCCAACTGGTGGTACTTCCTGGTGAAATGTTGTTGTACCATGTGTATCCTCTGCCTGTCAGATACTTTGAGAATTCCTTCAAACGGACGACATGGTTGTGCTCATGTTCACCCAGTGATTCCAGAAACCGAGAAACATATTCTCGAGCATTGCCCGTTACATCATAAAGAGTGAACGTTGGAGAGGTATAACATTTTGGCAAAGTAATCCTTTGTGTAACAGCAGGGTACGGAGGTTGGTGTCGGTGGACATATGATGTCTTGTCTTTTCCTTGATCTTCTAAAAAGCGCTTCAAGTCCTCTCGAGTGATGAAACTTGCAGGTTCCTTTGCTGGTGGATCGTTTGCAGCTTTGCGGACTTCTTCATCATCTAAAACATGGATTGGAGAGATTTCAGGATCAGTGGTTGAAGATGTTTCTTTAGCTTTTCCTTTCTCGTGTTGAGACTGAGTTTGTTCAGACGCAAACTTGTCCGTGAGAGTTTTAAGATAAACACACAACTCTTTTTGCGTTGCAGCCATTTCAGTATGAACCTTCATAAGATCAACTATGGTAGGATGATTTCCTCTGGTTTCTTCAAGAGATTCGTTAGGAGGTGGATTGTTGACACTGACAATAGCATTACTTACAACATTGAGATGAGTGATCACTGGAGCACCAACACTCGAAGGAGTAGTAGTAACATGTGGCATGACATTGCTGGTCGGGGGAGTGGTATTAGCGGTACCACTAGAGCCTGCAACATTGAGAGGAGTAATACTTGCAGTGGAAGTACTACTAGAACTTGCAATGTTAGAGTCGGGTGTTGAACCTGGACTGGTAACTGAACCAGACCTAAGACCGTCTTTGTGAGAATTAAGACTGCAACCGAGAGATTAATCTCCCACTGTGGTCGCCAATCTGGGGGAAAACGATTTGCTGGTTCTTATGGAATTGAGGAGACGACCATGCGAAGGAGACTCCTTGAACCGAGCGAAATACTTAACCTCACACAGATGCACTGCAAGAAGGGAGTGATTTAAGTTCGAGAGATCAATCTGTAGGACTCCGTCCTAAACCAAGACAATGGTCGTTCCAGAATCAATTCAGTCACAAGAGAAATGTGTGAGATCAATGGTGATCAAAGATTGTTGGTGTGTTGTGTATTTTGCGTGAAAATAGTTTCTAAATGATTGAGTTTACTCAGTTGAGAGTAATTGCTAAGACGATGAGTTCATGTAGACGAAAGACTGTTTATCCAGAATTGTCTATTTGACGAAAAAGTGTCTCTTTCTCAATCATGATTCCGAAACTTATTTATATTGCTAGAATTGTAAACACCTTGATCCCATGAAGTATGACAGTTGCTGGAGTCAAAGAGTGGGGAAGTGGAAATCATGTTAAAACCAGTTGCTCATCGTGCAGAGACTTAGTTGATTTTCTACCCACTACTTTGCTAACTCCTTCAACTGATTGCACGACTTGCTCACATTGTCATCGTGGGTGAACACACGTGCCGTAGGCCTCCAAACCAAAACCCCAGTTAATATCCCCCATGTGACACGATTGATGTCTCGTGATTGTGGAGTCTGCAAGGCAGACGTGTATTTAGTTAGTCAATTGCTGACTTTATGGGACGATGAGTCCTTGTATTGCTGAGTCGAACCTGAATTACAAATGTTCTAAGACTCATGAATTGAGCGTGTCTGTTGAGACATGGGTATAATTCTCGAGTAAATCTTGATAGTTAAGGTAAGAAAATATTGCTCATTCGATGGATTGTTGAATATTGATAGCTGAACCAATATTCCTTAATTTGAGAAAATATTGCTCGTTTAATGAATTATTGGTAGCAGGACCAAAATAAAATATTAATTTAGAATACTGGCAATTGAACCGAGTATAATTAATAAAAATGTTGATCATGGGATCAACGTAAAATTATTAGTGTTTAAATCTGCTCAGAATTATGTTTTGCAGAGCTTTGGATTCGAAACCTTAATTTTGATCGATTGCTGATTAATTGATTATTTATTGAAAATCAACCACGGAGTGAAGGAGGGACCGAATTCATGGGATGATGAGTCGACCATGTAACGCCCAGATGCTCGAATGAGCAAATACCAAAGTCTCTTGAAGACCAGTTGGTGAAAAGATGATTAAATGCTGGTTTAATCATTTATTCAAAAATGTTCGTCTGAACCTTAGGTGATAAAACCTAATAAATTATGAAGAGATGAAGGACCGACCAAGGGGTCATGAAACCGGCCCTGGTTGGTCACGGTATCGACTGACGATCACTTTATGAAACTCCAAGTCGTTTGGAAGAGTTCTGGACCTAATGTGTGCAATTGTGCAAATTAGGTCAAACTGTGAAAACGCGTGGGACCGGCTCCTTGCAAACCAAAGATCCAAACTTGGTCGGTCAAGGTAACATGCTCATGTCGCTAAAGTCTCTGTGTCTCAGCCCTGAGAATTTTGATATTTTCTGGTGTGCGTTTGAGCAACATTTTGAGAAAATATGAAAACATCAAGGATTTTTATTGAAATTGAGGAAACTTCATAAGATGAAGGAAATAATAATAATAAAATGAAGGAATCATGAAGTGTGGGACCGACTATGGCCATGGCACGGCCGGCCGGCCAATGGACCCGGTCCCATGGAACTTTTTCTAATTTTATATTATTTTCATGATTTTCGGGAAATATTATGAAATCAAGGAGTTTGTTGAAATCAAGGAGTTTCCTTGAAGTGAAGGATTTTCCATGAGATGAGGGAAACAAATATTAATATTAACAAAATAAGGGCGTGTGGGACCGGCTTGGGCATGGTCGGCCGGCTAGGTCCTGGTCCCGTGAGTCTTCCCTAATTTTATATTATTTTCATGATTTGAAGGAAATATCATGAAATTAAGGGATTTCCATGAGATGATGGAAATAATTAATAAAATAAGGAATTACAAGGTGTGGGACCGGTCACGGCTAGGGAATGGGCGGCCGGCTAGTGACCACGGTCCCGTGACACCTTTCCTAATTTTATGTAATTTTTGTATAATTTCCTTAATGTGAAGGAAATATCATGAAACGAAGGAGTTTCATAGGATTAAGGAATTTCCATGAGATGATAGAAATAATTAATAAAATAAGGAATTACAAGGTGTGGGACCGGTCACGGCTAGGGCATGGCCGATCGGCTAGTGACCGGGGTCCCGTGACACCTTTCCTAATTTTATGTATTTTTTGTATAATTTCATTAATGTGAAGGAAATACCATGAAACGAAGGAGTTTCATAGGATTAATGAATTTCCATGAGATGATGGAAATAATTAATAAAATAAGAAATTAAAAGGTGTGGGACCGGCCATGTCTAGGGCATGGCCGGCCGGCTAGTGTCCACGGTCCCGTGACACCTTTCCTAATTTTATGTAATTTTTGTATAATTTCCTTAATGTGAAGGAAATACCATGAAACGAAGGATTTTCATAAATTGAAGGGATTTTCATGAGATAAAACAATTAACCCTAGTTCACTTAGTTTCTTCAGTATCCCTGCGCTTCCGACATTTAATAAGTGCATGCACTGGAACAATTCCTTTGGATCGTATTCCAAACAGTAAAGGAACAACAAATTTGTTTGGTAACAACTTTATTGATTCTTTCCAGATAAAGATAACTCAAGTCATATGCAAAGGCTCTTCCGTGTAAACTAATAAACTCCTTTGCCTGGTTAGATCAATCCAATATCTATTACCTAAGTAATAAGATTTGAATTTGTAACAATCAAAATAGACCTCAAAAAAACTATTAGGTGTTACCGATCTCACGCAACTAATCAATTGAATAAATCTGATTCTAGTTGGATCCCAGCCGATCAAGGTTTTTGCTACACAATGATATGAGAAACCAATAAGAAATCTTCTTCGTCTTCAAATCTTCTTTAATCTTCAATTAAACCTGCACAAAACCACTTGAATCTTGTGATCAATCACGCACATAACAGAATATGTTAAGAATGGATTAGCACAAGATGTCTTTAGATCTACAAACAGTTCTAAAGATCACGTCGATACTTCGATCTAGTTTGAGTGAATTTTATATCAGAAGAGAAGATTCTCAAGAATAAACAAACTAGGTGCAATCAAAGTTCAACAACCATTAGTCAATCAAATCAATCGAAAACTAATAAACTGCAATTATCTAGTTTCCCACCAACGGTACTGGTAGAGCTTCTTGATCCCACGGAAGTCTTTAAACGAGCGGTCGTAAGAGATTTCGCCTAACTAGGGTACTTTCCTCTCGGGATAGACGGCTCCACCAGAAACAACAAAAAGATGAAGTTTGCCTGGCTCTAAGGATAGTTTGCTAGAAATGAAAACTTAGGTATTTATAGACCAAGGATGTTTGGACACCAAGGAATTTCCAAAACTGAAAGTATTCTCAAGATATGCAATAAATGCCCATTCGATTTTCATAATTCCAGGAAATGCTTTGTCCAATATTTTCTGGAATCTCTCAATAGAATATATCCTATTAGTAAATGCACATTACTAATTTTTATTCTCTAAAGATATGCATTTAATTGATGGTAATTAAAGCATATAAAACTAACAACCTTAATTAAAATATTCTTAATTTATTTCGGACCAGGATCTCCTTGAGTAATTAAGGAATATCTTTAAACAATAAAAGATAAGAGTTAATGTTCGTGTTCAAAGTATGTTGACATCTCTTCTTTGTAAATCATCTTTCATATTTACAATCTTGGAATCGATTATACCACACTTCCAAACAAGTTTAAAATTGGTTCATCTATATTCCAAGACAACTATGTGATTGATCAAATATCAAATCACATTCATGGGTTCAATCGGTTCTACCAATCACTAAGATCGGTTATACCTTAATATGGAACACTTGTGATCGGTCACACAAGTTACCAGAACCGGTTACATCAGTTACCAGGATCGGCCACATCAATTACCAGGACCGGTTACAGTTCATTTGAGTCATTTGAACTAGTTATGGTGAAAAAGAACATGGTTGATAGGAAATGCTCATATGGCTAACCTTTTGGTTGACTATTGTTGAACCAACAATGTATACATTTGGGTACGGTTAACAAACCTAGAAGCGTGCATTTCATTTGTGTATCACAAGCTAAGTTTTCGATCTAACGGTTGAGAAATATTAGCTTGAATCTAAATCAGGTTTTCATCTAACGGTGGATATTGATTGCTTTGTAACTAAGGAAAAACCCTTATTTGAAAGACTATATAAGGGGACATCTAGCAACTCTGCAAAACTAATCCCCACACCTTACGTGTAATACTAGTATGATGCTAGAGTCGGTTCTCCTTTAACCTTTGGTTTTCTTCTTCTAAAACCAGGTTAATCGACTTAAAGACTTCATTGGGATTATGAAGCCAGACTGATACTACTTTTATCGTAGTTGTGTGATATTATATTGAATCTTCTATCGTACGAGTACAATCAGATTGATTTACTTGAGATTGTTAAATTTCTCCGATATGCAAGATATAAAAAGTAATCACAAACACCGTCGTCTCATTGTTTGTGATTCCGCAACATCTTGTTTCGCTACCATGCGATTAAGATTGTGGCGAGTTGATTGATTAATCTAGGATGTTCTTCGGGAATATAAGACCGGATTATCTATTGGTTCCTGTTCATCTTGATTATTATCAAAAGACGAAATAAAACCTTTTAGGGTTTATCTATGAGAGACAGATTTATCCTTCGATAGACTTGTCTGTGTGAGACAGATTTGTTTATCATTAAGTCTTCGACTTTGGGTCGTAGAAACTCTTAGTTGTGGGTGAGATTAGCTAAGGGAATCAAGTGCGCAGTATCCTGCTGGGATCAGAGGCGTAGGGAGTACAATTGTACCTTGGATCAGTGGGAGACTGATTGGGGTTCAACTATAGTCCAGTTCGAAGTTAGCTTGGAGTAGGCTAGTTTCTGTAGCGTCTTAATACATTGTGTATTCAATCTGGACTAGCTCTCGGGGTTTTTCTGCATTTTCAGTTTCCTCGTTAACAAAATTTCTGGTGTCTGTGTTATTTCAGTTTCCGCATTATATTGTCTTATCTTTATAATTAAAATAATACAGGTTGTGCGTTTAGATCATCAATTAGTATAATCCGACCTTTGGTTGTAGATTGTCGTTGATTGATCCTTGAACATTGGTCTACTGTCCAAGTTATTCCTTGTATTTGATTAAAACTCGTAGGTCTTCCTGAGTCAATCAAATCAAGAGAGAGATATAAACTCGTTGATGTACTTTTAATTGATTAAGTCTTGTTGATTCTCTTAAAACTATATTCGAGTTTTTCCATACAGATTGCTAAGTGAAATATTAGGTGGTGTTGTTAGACCCCCCGCTTTTTCAGTTGGTATCAGAGCAGGAAAACACGTTCAATACCTCAAAAGTCTGTGTTTGTAGCTATCTGACTATATAGACAAGAGTGTTGTATCAATAAATACGCCACCAAATCCAGGGATTGGGGAATTTTCTTCCATATCTGATTTTATCAAATCTATAGAAGAAAGTTTGTCTAAACCTTCACCAGGTTTAAAATCCCTTGAAATTTTTTCAGAATTGAAAAGAAACTTGGAAGCTTAACGTCTGATGTCGATTTATTTCTCCAGAAAGAACAAGATTCTCTGGTTAGGCTAAATCAAGTTATGATAAATAATATTCATGTTGAGGCTGACATTGATTTATTAATCAGTGAGAGCAATGCTCCTTGTCTATGTAATCCATCGAGTTGTAACATACTAAGTAGCTTATAAGAAAAGTTTAAATCTAAGTCTTCTGACTTACCACCTCGAAGCATGAATCAATTTATTGGTTAGTTCCTGATACATCTTACCAAGATAATATCATTGTTGCTTCCTATGAAGGAATTAAGATGTCTCTTCTTGCAAAAAGAGTTTCCCTGTGCAATATAAAAAATTATCGACGTAAAAAATGGAAAAAGAGAAATCAGAAAAATTCCTTGATTCTGATTATGCTCTTTGATAGTCCCATAATCCTTATGTTCTGGAATGATTTCAATATTTTGAGATGTAAGAGCTGTTGGAAAGAGACTCTCTCTCGGTGTCATGCTGTGCAAAATTGTTTGAGTTTATACAAGAATTCACTCAATTGCAAACTGAATTTGAGCCTTCACCTCAGTGAAACAAACGCGTCCTGGATCGGCACACGATTGGTTCACACATTAGGGCTTAGCCGTCTCACGAACGAATTTCGTTTGAGAATGTGTCAAATATCTCACGTGACGCATAAAAGAGGAAAATACTCGCTTCGTTTCTTTCACCCTTCTTCTCCATCAGTTCAGTTCGCAAACAGAGAAGAACCTAACTGCTCTCTCCTCTAATCGCCTATTTATCATTTTTAACCAAATTGAGTTTGGATTGTTGCGTCGAACTGCAGAGAGGCTCACATACCTTGGCTGGAGAACGGTTTCCGTGGGTATCAACTGATTAAGGTTCTGCCATTAGTGACAGTACGCGAACCAAGTAAGTCTCTCCAACTTTTCGTTCACATACCTTACCAAGAATGTTTTCTAGGAAAAGAGTTAATCGTGGAGAGAGTTCGGGTACCCAAAATCATGATGAATCCTTTTATGATTCTAGTTTGAGAGTTAGTTTTGTCAATCATAAGGCTCGTGACTATTATGTAAAGTACAGTAAAAAGAACCCTATTATGGAAAGGATTTATGATCCCTCTGAACTTAGGGTAAATGGCCTGTCAAAGTTTTTTGAGAACCATGAGTAGGGAATTATCCATCGTCCTATGGGAACAACCCATATAGAAACAACAGCCCAGTTCTATGCAAACCTGCATGATCCTGATTTTGAAAACTGTAAGTTCAAAACTATGGTCCAAGGTAAAACCTTCCTGGTAACCAGACAAGTTACTGGTGAACTGTTGGATATATCTTGACCTGGTAATTTTCTCTTACCACCTCCAGAGCATGAGAGATTCTCACCAAATGCACTGTCAAACTTCATTCTTGCAAAGGATGTTACCTGGATTGATGGAAAGGTCGATGTTCATGAGGCTGCTCTATTTCTAAAGGTAGCTGGTAAACTCCTGTTGGCAAACTTAATGCCTAGTACAATTGATAGACCAGTTTGGACCAAGCCTCTTGCTGAACTGGTTTATTATGTTGTCGAAGGGAGAGATATCGATTTTTGTGGTCTCATTATTCGTCAAATGATAAGGGTCAAACATGTTTCGAGGAAGACGCCTGGCTTTCCATGTCTAATCTCAAGAATCTGTAGTCACTTTGGCATTGTCTCTGTTGGAACTAACAGGAGGACCCAAGATCTTAACCATGCAGAGCATTGAGAAGATGTCAAGATCATCTACCACATCTAGCCCTGAGATCATTCGTCTTTAGTAGTAAGTTGATTGTTTGAAGGAGCAGGTGGATTATGCAAGGACTGCTTATCCAGAATTGGGTGAAAATTTTTATGAAATTGCTAGAGATTTCTATGAAATGATTAATTAGTCTTTGGTCATGCTTTGGTATGTAGAACAATCTAAAAGTGTGTTATGTTACCCGTTTAAAACTTCTGTTGTTGGATTTAAAAGTTATGTCTTTGTGATGTAATAACTTTTTATGGCACAATAGTCCTGGATGATTATGTTTTTCAATTAAATGTGCTATTTATGAATCCATGAGAAGTACAGATATGCCTTGTCAAAAGTAAAGTCGTTTGTGATCGGTATTCACTTATTGGTTAAAGAATGAATAGATTTTTGACAAATACAAAAGTTAAGCTTATATTGTCAATCTTTGACGGTAGATAGGTTAACATCTTTTGTGTGCAAGGATGAAGTATATTGAGTATTGTTATGCATATAATGATTGAAGATAGAATGAATCCTTGTATTTTCCACAGTATAGATCTTCATTAATTCATATTTTTTGTATTACTGCGAGGCTCCGTAATATGTCTTATGTTGAGCACGATACAACCAAGTTGATTATTTTGTAATTAACTTTGTTGGTTGTCCCGTAAGATACTTTATGTTGAGCATTTTGGAACTAAATTAATCATCTCGTTTGGTTATTTATTTAATACTCCATAAGTTTTTCTTGTGTTGAGTATATGAATGATTAAGACAATCACTCTCGTATGGTTAACTTATTCGTTGCTCCGTAAGTTTACTTATGTTGAGCACAATCAATTAAATTGATCACTCTTTGTGTTTAATTTGATTGCGTATTCCAATTAGATTAATCATGGGTTTAGTTATGGTTAATTTGATTGAGTTTTTGGATATAAAAATTATTCTTATGGTTTTGGTGTCCAATAAAAATCCTTCTTTACTCTTGAAATTAAGGTCGCTCGTTGTTTTTCTTTCGGGAATGACATCTAATGGGGGAGAGTTCTTTTGAACTTGTGCTTAATGGTCATATCTTGAGGGATGTGCGGCTGTGGAATTTTAGAGGGGTTATCTTGTATATTTAAACTCCTTGATGAATGTTGTTAGCTTCGGCTATATGATTGCGTCTAAATAAGATGATGTGTGTTCATTCTTTTAGTCATGAAATGTCTCTTACGGAAATTTCATTATGATCCTCGTACCTTTGCCAATTTTATTGACAAAAAGGGGGAGAATTAATATGTAGTTCACACTACAAATAAATACGGTTTTCGGATCATTGTGTAAGAGGGAGTGGTTTCCATGTGAGATGGAGTATTGACTAAGGGGGAGTGATACATATCACCATAGTATTATTTTTGAAGTTGTGATACAATTGAACTTTGACACTGTGTAATAATACTATGACACTGTATAACAATGATCGAGGACTATGTTTTCTCATTGTTATAGCTACGGATCTTCAACAACGGTGATGCTGAACTTACAACCTTTGATATCATTGGAGTACTTGGAAGTGACGAAGATTTCGAGTAATGTTGAAGATTAGACATGTGGAATAGGAGCTACTAAAGTTTTATTATCTTTTTTGTATTCCATATGTATTGATAGTTTTGTCACTAAAATTAACAAAGGGGGAGATTGTTAGAGCACTGCTTGTTCAAACTCGCATGCCTTGCTATATCGAGCATGTTTATCAATGTTATTGATCAAAACTATAAGTCTTGATTTCTAGTCTACAATAGCTAAGTCTCGGACTAGGATAGTAAGTGTAGTTGGGCTCAAGGACTCCATGGCGATTCATCATACAAGAAGAAGAACTACTCAAGGAACCGGTGGAACTTCTCGACAAAAAGGTATGTGGAGACTTGAACTTATCTATCACTCAAAAGTCTATCTATTCTATCTCCTACTCTTTGAGACAAAAAGTCGTATGCTATATATATAGACTAGATTATACACATTTGGTATTTCAAGCCGAGAATACCTCGCCTATCTATATCTCGAAATATGAGTTGGTAAGATTTTCGCTTCGACCAAGTTTATCTTTACCTAGTGACGAAAGTCATGATAAGTTTCAATCACTTTGAAAATTTCTTTGACGAGAAATGGTGTAACAACTATATAACGTCCTCTAAGAATGTTTCAATGATTGGAATGAGAGTTTAGATTACATAACCAATGGTTGAAATAAGCATTGTTGTGGAAAAACATTATGTATAAATCCTATTCCTTGAACCGAAGTTTTTGAACTTTGTTGATCAAGAGAACCGGAAGTATGGCAAGAGCCTAGTCCGTGAACTGCCGAGGTTCTCGAACTCGAGAATTTCTGCTGGAGTAGACAAACTACTTGCGTGAGCCAAGTCCGCGAAATCAGTACGCAAACCGTCGAAGTTCTCAAACTCGAGAATTTCTGCTGGAGTAGACAAACTACTTGCGTGAGCCAAGTCCGTGAACTCAGTCCACGAACCGGCGAAGTTCTCATACCGAGAATTTCTGCTGGAGTTTGTAAACTCTGTCCGGTATCTTAAGTCCGCGAACCTAGTATGCGAACTTGAGAATGTTATATATCTAAAGATGATCTCTGAACTTAATCTTAAAAGACTAAAGAATGCTTTTGCAAACCGTGGCTGTAAAAGTTCATGAACCGATTCATGTGAATCAAATCATATTTTCTTCAATTGTGTCTTGTGTAGTTACATAAGATTTCCTTGCAATTGAACAACTCTCTAACTAGTTCATTTGAGTCATTTGAACTAGTTATGGTGAAGAAGAACATGGTTGATATGAAATGCTCATATGTGTAACCTTTTGGTTGACTATTGTTGAACCAACAATGTACACGTTTGGGCAGGGTTAAAAAACCTAGAAGCGTGCATTTCATTTATGTATAACAAGCTAAGTTTTCGATCTAACGGTTGAGAAATATTCACTTGAATCTAAATCAGGTTTTCATCTAATGGTGGATATTGATTGAGGCAAAACCCTGATTTGAAAGACTATATAAGGGGACATCTAGCAACTCTGTAAAAATAATCCCCACACCTTACATGTGATACTATTTTGAGTGCTAGAGTCGGTTCTCCTTTAACCTTTGGTTTTCTTCTTCTAAAACTAGGTTAAACGACTTAAAGACTTCATTGGGATTGTGAAGCCAGACCGATACTACTTTTATCGTAGTTGTGTGATCTGATCTTGCATCTTCTATCGTACGAGTACAATCATATTGATTGACTTAAGATTGTTAGATTTCTCCGATAGGCAAGATATAAAAAGTAATCACAAACACCTTCGTCTCATTGTTTGTGATTCCGCAACATCTTGTTTCGCTACCATACGATTAAGATTGTCGTGAGGTGATTGATTAATCTAGGATGTTCTTCGGGAATATAAGACCGGATTATCAATTGGTTCTTGTTCACCTTGAGTATTGTCAAAAAACGGAATAAAACCTTTTAGGGTTTATCTGTGGGAGACAGATTTATCCTTCGATAGACTTGTCTGTGTGACACAAATTTGTTTATCATCAAGACTTCGACTTTGGGTCGTAGAAACTCTTAGTTGTGGGTGAGATTAGCTAAGGGAATCAAGTGCGCAGTATCCTGTTGGGATCAGAGGCGTAGGGAGTACAACGTACCTTGGATCAGTGGGAGACTGATTGGGGTTCAACTATAGTCAAGTCTGAAGTTAGCTTGGAGTAGGCTAGTGTCTGTAGCGGCTTAATACAGTGTGTATTCAATCTGGACTAGGTCCTGGAGTTTTTCTTCATTTGCGGTTTCCTCATTAACAAAATTTCTGGTGTCTGTGTTATTTCAATTTTCGCATTATATTGTTTTATCTTTATAATTGAAATAATACAGGTTGCGCGTTTAGATCATCAATTAGTATAATCAGACCTTTGGTTGTCGATTGTCGTTGATTGATCCTTGGATATTGGTCTTTGGTACCGTCCAAGTTATTCTTTGTATTTGATTAGAATTCGCAGGTCTGCTTGAGTCAATCAAATCAAGAGAGAGATATAAAATTGTTGATGTACTTTTAATTGATTGAGTCTTGTTGATTCTCTTAAAAGTATACTCGAGTTTGTCCATACATATTGCTAAGAGAAATATTGGGTGGTGTTGTTAGACCTCCGATTTTTCACTCCTGGAAAGAGAGCTTCATTATATGATGGCGTTCTGCTACAAGATGTTGCTAGTTACAGATCATTGGTTGGTGGTCTTCAGTATCTGACTATGTCGAGGCATGACTTAAGTTTTGCTGTTAACTATGTCCCCCAATTTATGCATCAACCTACTGATGTGCATCTCCAACTAGAAAAGAGGATTCCGAGGTATGTTAAAGGCTCTCTTGGTTTTGGTATTAAATTTACTCAGGGAGATAGTTATGTCTTATCTGCCTATAGTGACAGTGATTGGGATGGCTGCCCTGACACAAGAAAATCCACATCCTGCTACTGTGTATTCATGGGACCAAATTTGGTTGCTTGGTCTTCTAAAAAGCAACCCAAAATCTCCAGATCTAGTACTGAAGCTGAGTACAAGGCATTAAGTCTTACTGCCACTGAGGTTCAATGGGTTTATTATGTTTTAAATGAATTGAGTTTTCATGGTGCTATGAGTCTTGCTGCCAATCCAGTTTTTCACGCAACAACAAAGCACATTGAGATTGACTTTCATACTATTCGAGACTTGATGGCTCTATGATTTGTATAAACTCAGTATGTTCCTACTCTACATCAAATTGTTGATCTGTTTACTAAAGGCTTACCAAAGGAGCTCTTCTTCAAGCTACAATAACAAATGATGCATTATGTCAGTGCTCAGTTTTCTTCACAGTAGTTCATCATTTGAGGGGGGACTTTTAGAGACAGTTATTCTGTTATACTAGTGTAACATGTTATGATATGATTAGTCACACGTGTACTATAGTGATTGGTATTCCTTAGCTGTCTATAACAGTTTTGTCTTTATATACTGTGTCTGTATGTTCTTATCTTCTTAATAAATCAATTCTGATTTCCTACAGGTGGTAAATATTGCGTTGTCGAATTTGTTCCAGGTCATACACATGTAACATCAGTGGTTTATGGTCAAAATAGATGATGTATTGAGTTAGATTTTCATCTTAATGTAATTTTTCTTTGTGAAACAAGGATGCAGTTTAACTCCCGTACTCTATTGTTTTGGAATTCTTTTCATCTTCATTTAGGCTTAGTTTGGTATTGTTGCGGCTTTTATAAAAGCACTTTTCTGTTGTGCGTTTTTGTGTTGTGCTGTGAGAAAAACCAGTTAGACGTTTGGTAAAATATTAGTTAAAACTAAAGATGATTAAAAAAACATTCAAAGTGTGTTTGGTAAAATATCAGATTCAACCATCATTGTTGTGAAAAATGACAAAAACAGACATGTTTCTGAAAATAGTTTTTATTCAATTTTATTGGTTTAAAAGTAATTAATTTTAAATATAAATATATAAAATATTAAATTTACTAATTGTTATTGTTAAAAAAATCTATTTTACTTATTTTTGACAAATTAAATGAAGTGGTATTATAAAATACAAAAATTAGGTAAACTTTGTCAATCAAATAGAACTAAAAAAAATTAAAATACCTTGATAAGAATTTTTATACTTATCATGTTACGGCCTCCCTTATTTTTTCAATGTTTGTAGGAAGAAACCAGAGGTGGATAAAAGAAAGTTCAAGATAAAATTAATAACACGTAAGCTTTTCTTATCAAATAACGTAGATAACGACTATTTACATTTTTTTTATTTAGTAAAATGAATTGATATTAAAATGCAAAGGGTTGTTAAATGGATTGATGATACAATCTTAAAGATATTGTATATTAATCCAAGTTTAATCGATCTTATGTTGTTTCAGTTTTGGTCATCAAAAATAAAAAAATATAACACGATAAAACAACTTGACTAACAAGATTTAATTTCAGTAATTACTCTTTGATCAACTGATATAAGACAAACTTTAAATAATTTATATTAAATTTTCAGGTTTATAAGTTCTTATACGTAGAATTCAACCTAACAAGATTTCGAAACCTAATTAAATATAATTGTTAACCAGATACATGTCGAATTACTCTTTTTCTATATGCTTTTATTAAATATTTATTATAACTCTATGTTAATCTCATGCCGTGCCGTTATGGCACGGGTTATTTCTAGTTATTTACATATATAAGTTTTGAAAGTGTTTTTGGAAAAATAAAAGCATTACCATTTTATTAGGCCGACCGAGCGAAGCCAGGACTCTATATGGTGACTTTCTGTCAATATGGGACATGAATTTTTTTTCTTCTAATTTCATAAAAAAGATTGGATTTGGTTCAACAATGAAAGGACCTCACTACCCCTCCTTGATATCTTACAATGCTGGGGACATTTTGGTAAAATGAAAAAAACCAAAAACACGGAATAAAATTAGAGGTCCTGGGGTCGAGTCCCGCAACCTCCAAAATTTTCATTCTGTTTTTTTTCCTTCTTCCTCCTCTTAGATTTCTCTGTAATTCCTTTGCCACCATTTATGCTACGCTATTCTTTCACCACCACCTCCGCTGTAAC
The DNA here is from genome assembly GCF_003573695.1 of Papaver somniferum. NCBI lineage: Eukaryota > Viridiplantae > Streptophyta > Magnoliopsida > Ranunculales > Papaveraceae > Papaver > Papaver somniferum. The sequence continues at coordinate 62,337,113 of NC_039365.1, forward strand.
CAACACCACCACCTAAACATCATACAAAAATCATTGTCAAAACCCTAACCTAATTACCAAACTAACTTATCAATGAGTCGTTCATCCAGATTTACCACGTAGAACACCATCACCGATGCAGCACCACCTTTATCATTCCTCCAGACCAGCACCACCACTATCATTGCTTCATAGAGAAACACCAACTTTGATTTTAACTTTGAAATTTGAGAATATAACATTTTCAAAATATTAAGGTTAAATCTAGTGTAGTCAATAAAATTAATCACCAATTTCTTTCGAATACATTCATACAAACATATTATAAGTTCAATCTTCTCTAAAATATCCATTGTATGGATCAGAATCAATCGGTTCATTATCATATTTGTTCAAAATATAAAAAATTAAAAGTTCAAAAAATGAGCAATTTGAGCAATTTATGCATCTATTAAATTTAAGGAAACAACAAATAACTCAAAAATCCAAACATCATTTCTCTGAGGTAAGTAAACTAAAAAAAAAAAAAATCTCGAAAGAAACAGAGGTAAACAGTAAAGTACAGAGATTTTAGGTCACGTCCCGGTAATCGCAGGTGTAGGAGATGATGAACCGAGTCAGGTCGAAACCGCACCCGATTAATTAGCCAAAAGATTCGTGCAGTAGATACTAGAATTAGGCATCAGCTTAAATCACTCTCATCTCCACCGTAATGAAATTAAGGAGCATGAGTTGGTTCTCAATCTCTTCCTCCCCATGATAAAATACTAAACGATGCAGACAATTTGTGTGACTGAAACAAAAAAGAAAAACTTGAAAAAATTATTATTAGTGGTAGAGGATGTGAGGCACTATTAATGAAGGGAAAGGAGAAAGAAGAAAAACAAAAGGTAATAGTTTGTTTTGGTTAAAATAAAAGGTTATTTGGTTTTCGGTACTTAAATTTTGACTAAAATCTGTTTGGTCTAATATTTGTCCAGTCTTTGTGTTTAGTTTAAAGACCAGCGTTGATTCGGTTACACGGTGACGTGTCTAGCTATTGATTTGATTTATTTTTTTCACATCCCTTGAATTATTATGCATTCATTACCAGGGCCCCCAAAAATGATAAATCCTTTTTGCATCCCGTGTCTTATCTCCTTCGTGTTCCTTCTTCTTCATCTTATTTTCTTTTCCTGTGAGATTATTCTCCTTCTTTTCTTTCCCTGTTTGATTTCGAGCGATGAACTTCCGAGTTAATACGACTGAATCAACTAGTGAAGCTGCGTAGATGAAAGTGGGTTTATTCTCTCTGAATTCCGAAGGAGATGTTGCTGCTGCGAATCACGAAAAATTAAAAAAATGGTAAGTTAAATTAGGGTTTACAATTGGCTGATGTTTAGATACGAAACTGATGTTAAATTGATCAATTCATGATGGGCTTGTTTCTTAATTGAAGTATGGATGGTTATACAGGTTTTAAAGAAAATCAATCAGAAATTAGGGTTCATACGTTGATGTGGTGTTAGGTCTCTGTGGTGGAATAATTGGGCTCAGGCGAAGCAGGTTTATCTGATTCCACTTTTGGGTTTTCTGTGAGAGTCTCAGAGAAGGATTAGGAGAAGAAATTAAAGATTCTTCTGTTAAATCAAAGATGAGTTTTTATTGGATTGAATATTGAGAATAGAATTGGTCATGTTCTTGATTTACAGGGAAAAACTGCTGATATTGTGAATTGATACGGATTTAGTGATTATGACATTAAGAAGAAAAGAAACTGACGCTGAAATTAGCAATGGCATTGGTTATGGCTGGTTTGAATGTGCTGTTGGATTCATGGTCTTGTTTCTAATGGTGAGATCAGAAGAAAGTGGAACAAGAGGTGACTGGCAGCGACAACTGAATGTGGAGATCGGTATGTTGGCTGGATTGGTCGGAAATGGTGGTATTGATTGCTGGTGTTATGTGTTCTAAATGGGATGGTTGTGAAAAAGAGATACTGTCGAGTCTAACAACTGAAAATGATAAGTGCTCGTCTTTGATTCGAGAGTGTTAAGAGAGACGACTGTTATGAGAGGTGATGATCTGTTTCATTGAAGTGATTGCTCGAGTCGTTGCAGTATTATCTGTAAAGAAATATAGAGACAAACTGTACTCTGATCTTGATGATTTTCTGGAAAAGTGGACGGAGAAAGGATTAGTACAATATGGATCATCAACATTAAATACGCTTAGGAATATTAACAACCTTTGAGGGCAAAATCAATAACGACATTCATACCTATGCTTCGAGACCCATCATTGAATACCGAGCTTGATTGACTCTGTTTTCTGCGTATTTGCGGGCCGCTGTCGATTATTATCGCTTTAAAAAAAATCATTTGAACTTCTAGTAAGTTCAATCAGCCGAAAGTTTGACAACAAGAGCTCGGGTTTTGAGAGCATTCACTGCTGGTTTGACATTAGAATCTGTTGATAATCTTGGACCCTCAATGACTTCATGCTCCTCGGGATGGACTTTGGTCTCTCATACGCGGTTAATGAAGCCACTTTCTTCACCAGCAGATCCAGTTATTTCAGGATTACCGACTTCTGCCTAACCAACAGGACCAAGAAGACTTTCACTTTCTATATTTTTGACTCCGGGATCTTCCCCATCAGCTGATCCAGACCTACAACTTCTTGGATCTAACTTTGACCTAGTAACACTCCCTCTTTCAAGATCTCCAACAAATGTAAAGGAACCAGCTAAGCAATCTGCCAAAGGATTCAACTAATTTACCAAGCGCTGATCCAAACATGTTACCAGCAGAACCAAGAGCACCAACTAAGTTAGCCAAGCCTAGCAGAGTAATTCCATCAAATGCACCACAAAATGCTTCATAAATAGAGTTTTCATAAAGAAGTTTACTTATATAAACTGGCGTTTTCACTTTCAAATAAGTTCTAGAATCTTGCGGAATTGAGGATAATCAACCAAGTTCTCTTCCAAGAGGACCCCTTTTTGTCCTAGTAGAATCTTCCCTTTCAAGATAACTGATATTGAGGAACCTGCTAAGCGCTCAGACAAAAGGTCACCTATGGATCCTAACCTATCACATCTTCTCTTTGGACCTAGACTACCTGGTAATCATTTATCTACTGACTGACCAAATAGACCTGATGAACCAGATTCTGTTCACTTCTCCTAATCACCTACTCAATCAAGATGACCAAGAAGACCGGCAGATATATCTTTTTTACAATCTCATTTCCTAACTGTGAAATTAACTATTACACTACTCTTATTCATCTGGTTTAGGTTTTGGAGAGACTCTAGGCCAAGGTTCCAGTAAACAAATGGGAGTCTATCCATGGCGTTCACGCCTTCTGTGACCATGTAGCTCACCCGGGTATACACCATAGTAATTCACGCACTAACCCGACCCCTATGCCCACTACTATAAAGCGAGAGATCCACAGGAAGAAGAGTAGAGATGCAACTTCACCACCTGGATATTAGGGTTACCGGCCGAACGGATTAATAAATCTATCAGAGTGTTGCGTGCTAAGGTAACTAATTGGATGACCCGACCTGGCCCATTCCTGGAAAGAAGTTTTTTACTTAATCCCTATCAATCTCTCCCGAAACCATACACTAGAAAAGAAGATAGAGGCGGAAGTGTGTTAAAGCTCCTGCATTCCTGAATGACCCCATCTCCGAAGTTCACATCTTTCATCGTTAATCAAATTCATGCATCTGTTGCCGAGGGAGCAAAACTCGAGCGGTTAAGTCATAAAATAATCGCTATCTTCCGCATGCTATATCTTATTGAAATTCTTTTCGGGGGTCTTGACCGCATTTATCTTTATTGGACTAGTGCAATGTCTTGAACCTCATCTTAGGACTCATATTAAAAATTTAAAAGGCTTCCTTAATCAAAGCACGTTATCCCCATTCTTAAATTGGAAATGGATAAATGGATATTGCCAGGCTCTTGCAACCCCTTGTAAATTCTCTCTAAACCCACGCTTTAAAAAAGAATTGGCAAGCAGGTGCAGTGATAGATTGGATACTTTACGGAAATAGGATATCGTCCACTATCCAATGTAGTAGTGGTCTCGAACTTCAGCCGATGGTAGGAAACTCACTAATAGGGAATTAACAAAGAGTCTGCAGGCCATTGCCTCAATCGGGACTTGACTACAGGGGTTTTTATCTATGGTAGGATAGCGGTTATCTTAAGGAAGCGAAGCCACGTATAGGATCAATGATCCAATAAAGTAGTTCGTAGGAATATCTAGTAATCAATCTAAGTTCTCGTAAGCAAAGGTCATAGGGCTACTCCTTCAATCAATCATAGCTTGTCAATCTTTTCAGTAGGAGTGCTGAACAAGCCTCTGATAGAGTATATATGCACTTGTAAGAAGGTAGCAGGCTGGTGAAAGGGGCAACTCTGATTATTATTAATCGAATCCCGAAGGGGCCTTACTCTAGCAAGTAATATATCAAATGTCTTCACCAACATCGCTAGAAAGAGATTCAACAACAAAGAGATCCAATAGTTAAAGACCAAAAAACCGAGAAAAAAACGCATGCCAGTCATTCTTAACGAAATACTTCTTGTAATCTAAGGCCTTGATTTAGTTTTAGGATCTTATTCATATGGTTTGGGTGGTACTCCTCGTAAGATGCACAATATTACCCGTCTCTAAGCATAAGAATCTCTAAACTTAAATTGGTAGTCATTCTTAATTGATCATGGTATGTACTTACTGGTGCTGATAGATGTATGGCAAGGATATACTATTACTGAAGGAAAACTTTGAAGGTATACCATTTTCTGGAAGCTGTCCTTAATAATAATAATAAGCATATCTTGGATTCACAAATGGAAAACCAGGAATAAAAAGAGTTTCTTCGATCTCGCGCTGCCTATGGAATGGGATAACGAAGCTTGGATTACTCAAGTAGGCAGAATCTGATAGTCAAGAATGAAAAATGAAGACTTCAGGAAGAGGTGATCTCATTCTGGGCTGCTGTTCCGCCATCCAATTGACGAGGACTCGATCTCGCTAGCCTCTCCAATTACAGCGGTTCACTCTGCTCTGATTAAGTCATTGAAAGGTTTATCCCAGGCGAATATCTTCAAGAGTCAAAACCTTTTGTTAACAGTTCCTTAAATGACTCTTGTTGCTGTTAACGGAGAAGAAATTTCATACTCCCAAGTGAACGCGCTTCCCCTCATCCGGAAAACAAGATGGGTCTTGAAAGCAGATGTGCGAGGGTGAGGTGGGGGCCCGTGAAGACGCTGAGATTGTTGGAGTGGAACGATAGCTGTAAACAACTGACAGTATACGGAGCTATTCTCTCCCTCGACTCAATGACTGATTCATCATATGGGAACGTATGGAAGAGCACCCCTTGGTAGGAAAGAGTGTTGGCTTGAGTCACTCTAATGTACATTACTTCACGAACTCACTCTACTTCTTGCTGAATGCATTGACCAATTGATTCATTCTAGTACGGACGAGGACGTGATGTGATAATATCACTCTGGAATGCCCCCCTAGCTTGTAAGCTCTGCCCTATTGAATAAAGCAAGTCCTATTCACGCCCCTCATCTTTGAGTATGGATTTTCACTCGGGGAAGGAGTCACCTCACTTGAGGTTCGGTCTAGTCCGCTGACAGCTATGAATATCTTACAAGGTACCATTCTTTAGTGTGTAGGAATTGGTTTTCATGTCTTCCTTCACCTTGGATCATTTGAGGAGGCATTTATGTAAATACAAATTGAAAATGCAAGTTGTGGAAAGAGATGGGAATTTAGTTAAAGCTTTGATCTTAGTGGCGTCCCTTAGTATAATAATATGCGACTTATCGGATCAAGACCTAGGAAAAAAAGATCACACTAGTTCCCTAGATAGGCATCGAACGATTTAAAGATTCGAAAACGGTAACAAAGGATCTTTTTTTAGACAAAAGGAACGAAAGCACTATGTAGTGTATCCGACTTCATTGGACCCTCTTTTTTTGATTTCTAGCGAAGTTTAGTTTAGGAACTTATACTTAGTCCGGCCAGCCTTACTCTCAAAGGTATTGGCTGAAGAACATGTGACAACCTGTACTCCCCTCCCCCTGCCCTTTGTCTAATGCATCATTCCGCATCATCATCAACAAGTGCTTATAGATCGAAAGCTCTGCCTTGCCCGAGTCGTTCACTTGCTCGTACCGAACTAAGCAACTAGGAAGGCAGTTTCCACCAGCCTTTGGGCTAACGCTTCCCCCTCTTTTATTAAGATAGAATACATGCTTTTATGGACAGCAACAACCATAGGTTCCAGCGACGAAAAAAATGGGAATCAAAGAGGGAGGCTGATTGAGGTTCCCATCAAAGCAGGCGAGCGAAGAACCGTACCAAGGTGAGTACATGGATGTGGAGAAAGCCCAGGTCTCTTATTACACGATTCTGACTGGGACTTTTCCCCCACTTAAGGTTCCGCCTTGACCGATTCTTACCTGAACTTTCAAACGTCAGCAGCTCATATCCGCGTGTCACACTTCGAATAACGCTTAGGTGAAATCACTACTAACTATGAATCGAGGCGAATATCCCACCTTGGTTATTTCCAACTATATTTGACCAGACCTTAGATTTAAGTATTATATTTTTTTATGCTATTGCCCTTCAAACCATGCTCACTTTAATGTAAGGGCAGTGGTTATACCCATAGCGATCAAACTCTCTTGCGGCTAATCTGACTTTGATTTCATAGTCTTTTCTTCTTTCTACCTTAACGAAATGGACAACAAAGATGGAAAAATGGGACCCTGGTAGTATTCCGGTCTTTTAGGTTCTTTCTATAAATGCGAATAGTCAAAACTTTCAATAAAAGGAAGAGTATCGAAAAAAAAGCTAGGGCCTTTGGTAGTATATTCGAGACCTCATAGTCAAAAAAGAAGTAGGTCAATTCTCAAAAGGGACTAACATAAGATCAACTTTCGGGTTGTACGCTTGCAACAACTAAGGAACTAAAAACTTTGGTTCCAGTAGCCCAGATAAATGTTATGCTCCCGAATTGTTCTCTCCAGGCAGGCCTAGCCCGCTACTCTTACGGATAAACTCTTTATCTAAAATTTATAATCATATACACGATGTTTTGATCCTCATACGCAAGTGCCCAAACCTTTTTAAAAAGAAATTTGGTCTCATTTTCTATTACATTACACCGATTAATCAAAAGTTCTGCTAGGTTCTTAGTAGCGCTACCTTCTTCTTTACTTCATTTAGTTTTTAGTCTCCTTTCTACTTCATTTAGAAAAACCTTTCTTTATTTGTCCTCCCTCCAAGAAGAGGTTCATCTTTCTCATAGCCTCTAAAACCCTTTTGTATGCGTCGCCCCGATGGTTTCCTCCCTTCATTTGTTCGAAGGCTTCCGAATAATTATTTGTAGAAAGCGCTCTACCTTGTGGATAGAACACAAACCCTCGGATTTTGTGCCTTTTCTCAAATAGAGATTCGCGGGAATACCTTTCAAATAAAAGCGCCTCCTTTATCTTCTTGTCTATCTCCAGCTGCATATCCACTACTGACTGAAACATAGACGAAGTTAACCTATTTTTCTCTATCAAAAGGTGAAAAGCTAGATTCTCTCCCAATTCCTGACGCATGACCACATCCGGCATGCGTGGAACGTAACCTTCTCCAGCTGCCGGTACGGGTACCGGATTGACCGAACTAGATTGGCCTTTTTTCATATGTGAGGAGATGATAAAAGCTTGATCTAGTAATCCACAAATCCATTTATTATTGTCTTCCCGGGACAGACAATCTATTACAGTTTTCGCACCAGATCGCTTTGGCAGCTGCCTCCAGCAAGATCAGAAAAGGTTATATTAAAGTTTCTACCGGTTAATAACATCGTAATTGCACCTGCCAGTACCGAGAGAGATAATAAAAGGAGGAAGGCTGTCACTAGAACGGACCACACAAATAGGGGTAATCTATGCATATTCATTCTAGATCTACACATGTTGAAGATAGTGGTTATAAAATTGATAGAACATAAAATCGATGAAATACCAGATAGATGAAGACTAGAAATTGCTGAATCAACTGCTCCTCCAGAATGAACGATAATACCACTTAAGGGAGGATAGACCGTCCACCCAGTACCACTACCTACTTCGACTAAGGATGAGCTTGGTGGCAAAAACTAGAAAGAGATATTGTTTAGTCGTGGAAATGTCATGTCAGGTGCACCTATCAGAATGGGAACAAACCAATTCCCAAATCCACCTATCATCGCTGGCATAACCATAAAAAAGATCATTAAAAAAATGTGAGCAGTAATTAAAACATTATAGAGTTGATTATTTTTACCCAGAATATGATCACCGGGTCGTGCTAATTCCATACGAATCAGTACTGAGAAGCATGTACCCATCACTCCAGGAATGGCGCCGAAGATGAAATAGAGAGTACCTATATGTTTATGGTTAGTGGAGAAGATCCATCGATTCAGATTTGTCATAAAATAGAGATTGAATGATTCCCCCTACATCTGTAGGTGTTTCGAAGAAGAAAACTCTCTTTTTCTCACATGCCTGCAACTGACTGCGCATTGTTTTTCTGTTTTTTGTTGACCAACGAAAGGTTAGGAGTTTACTAACTTGGAAAGAGACAGATCAATGTGCTTGGCCGATATATGAAATTAGATACGTGATGTAGATATATAGCATCATTCAAGTAGATACATATCAAGATCGTAGTAACATAAGCTTGTGAAATAGCTACTCCTAATTCCAGATCTGTCAATGCGAGAACTATGAATAACGTGCCTAGATTACCTATGAAGAACAAGAGATTGTTCATACATAGCATTTTCCAAGCAAAGCTACTTAAGATATTAACAAGGCTATGACCGACCATCGTATTAGAAAATAATCGGATTCCCAAGCTTAATGTTCGAAAACAATAAGAGATTAGATCAAGGAGCACTAATAAGGGGTCTAATGCGAGATGGACTCCTGCAGGTAGCAAGAAACTTAAGAAATGAAGCCCGTTCCTCTGAATCCCACAATTGTGATCCCGATGAAGATCGAAAACGAGAGACTCAAAGTGACGAGGAAATGACTTGTCGCTGTGAAGCTATAAGGTATCATACCCTGTAGATTACGAAATAACGAAAAAGTAAAAGTGACCAAGATGCGATGGAAATTTTTTGTTTCACATTGCTGGGCAGACCTCCAATCTTCTCTTTTACCAGGTTCAATACGAAGTCATAGATTTTCTCGACCAAGGATTGCCAGGCATTTGGTACTAAGTTTCCTCCTCCATTTTTGGTTACAAAATGAACTAGAAGTAGGACCAAACTGAGAGTGAGCAACATAGAAAAAGATGTATTTGTGAATGAGAGTACAAGTTCCCTATCTTCATAAGAATGAGCGGAATAATGACAAATTGCTCAAGTGGGCTGTGTACCATTCAGACTTTGCATTTTCTCTTCCTCTTCTTGATCTTTTAAGAAAGACTTATAATAAATGACTAGTTGGATTTGTCCAACCAAGAAAGACATGGGAAAGATTATTTCTTTTCTTTCTCTTTCAAAGCAAGTAAACGCTCCGACCCGAGGATTGATCATCTCTCCTTACTGTGAAATCCAGCATAACTTCACTGGTTAGCCCCATTTACTTTTCATAAGTCCATTAGCCATTAAATCCAGCGCCTTTCGTTACGTATATCGACGACTCCGAGGAAAATGAGATTTAGAATTATTGCTTATTACCTAACTCTTTAATAGTGGGCAAAGAGCTTGAACTTGGTTGGCGAATGATTCACTAGAGTGCACTTCCCTATTACCCCACACTATAGTTTAGAAGGACTGATACCGATCAGAGATCTTTCTCGGGAAGGCCAGTTTTGGGCTCCGGATAAGTCTTTATCCCCTGGTGTTTCATTGATTATTGAATAAACGTCCCTTAGGTTAATTTGAAGTGGATTACATGCATATGTTGATAACTCATATGAGCCTTTTCCTTCTTATACATCAAGAAAGTAGCGGCCTGCATTGCACCACTGGAGGTTTTGGGTTTGAATCTGGACCCACCTCTTTGAAAGGCATTTCTAAAAAGACGCTTATCGCAGGACACAATCATGGTTCAGATAGAAGTAAGTAGGTGTCGTCTAGGCAGTCGGGCTCTATCGTCTGAAAAGATAAAACTTACTTTTTCCTAGGGGAACGTAAGGCACCGAAAGAGTTCATCTTTATTAAATATGCATCTAGGACGATAACTAGTGAGCAAAGGGCCAGAGAAAATACAAAGTTCCAACCCATCGGCTAGAAGATTCACCGAAATATGAGGCCCGTCTCTTAACGAAAAGACCCCTCTCTTGTGGGACCATCCAAGCATATCTTTTCGCTTTAAAAGTCTGAATAATCTGGGACAAGGACAGACCCGGGAATCCTTATGAGTCGAAAGGGACCAGCTCAGTTTCTGAAATTTCACAATGATCGTAGGGTTTCAGGAGCAGAAGAGTTCACAGAAGAAGGTGGATCGGGTGAACCATATTATACCATCAAGTTGGGGAGGACACATTTATACCGAATTCAAAGCTGGCTGCGCGCAAAAGTAGTGGTACCGTATAGACTCTAGGGAAATTATGGTAGGGTAAAAGAAAGCTTGAGAGACGGAAAAACGTCTCAGTTGAAAGAGCAGGCTTCTACACTCAGGAAAATATGAGAAAGAGCAGTGAGAATTTACTTAGGTAATGTACTTTTCTTTCGCACATATAAGAATCGCAAAATTCTGTCACATTTCAACTAAAGTAGAAGAATGTCACACCCACCCACTCATCAATCACGGTATTCAGTAGTAGAGACCCCTATTGTATTGGAAATAGGCGCCCATCTTTTGACTGATGTCAACTAATCTCTCTAATCTTCGATTCTATGTTAGAACATTTATGTGAATTCTATCCCGATCTAAGTGATCCTATTCCGTGTCCCGTGCTAGGAAGCATTACTCCTCTTTTCATTCCTAATTCAAGAATACGATTGATTGGACTGTGCGCTTCTCTTATTACTTTTTTGTATCCCCTGTTCCTCGGATACAATTCGATCCTTCCACGGCCAAATCTTAATTTGTAGAAAGCCTTCGATGGCTACCTAATGAAAACATCAATTTGTATATGGGTATAGATGGTCTCTCTTTATTCTTCGTGATATTGACCATAATTCTGATCCCTATTTGCATTTTAGTGGGTTGGTCTAGTATGAGAAGTTATGGGAAAGAGTATATTACATCATCCCTCATTATAGAATTTCTAATGATCGCTGTCTTCTGCATGCTGGATCCTCTACTATTCTATGTTCTTTCCGAAATCTTGTCAATCCCTATGTTGTGCGGAGCTAAGTATCTTATATTCGCAGGGAGAATTTCCTCTGCAGGGGCCTTGTGCAGTAAACCCCTTCCAGGCAGTTGTCCGTCGTCGTAAAGTAATCCCCGTGAAGCTTTCGGGAAGAGGGGTAGTCTTGTGCGGAAGCATATAATTTCTGGTTGAACCCGACTAACCCAACTAAGAAGAACCAAGCCTGACAGACACATCTTTTTTGGGAGGGTACTCCGAATAGTGGGTACCTCGTAGGACCTCGACCCACCTACTCGGTTCTTGTATGGATATGCATGAATGGGGTGCTCCTAGGTGTGTGTAGGGGATGTGTTTGTTCGTGATAAAGGATTCTGTAGTTATTCAGTTTGGGGGGTGTGGACACACTTGCACGAATTTGGGTAACGGCTATAAGGGATGAGGAATCAAAAGGAAACTGCGACCAGGGATGGATGTAAACTCGTAAACTACCTAGGGTAGGGATAATCTTCCAGGTCTTATTGAGAAATAAAAAATCTTCCCCGCCACAGCAGACGGGTTGATTCCTTTGTCATCGCCGGTCTTGGCGAGGAGACCTTAGGATAAGTTGCCGGTAGAATTGACCCGTTTCAGTAGAATTCCGAAGAAAGACGCAGTAGGTGGAGCTCGCCTTACTAATGAAAGTGGGTTCCTCTATAGTATAGTTCATGGTTCTTTCCGGGCATTATTCACAGTATTTAGGTGATCGTCCATGATATTTCGGGCGGGCATCTCTCGAAATCATCATTCCCGAGAAGCAAAATATTTAGAGTCCAGGCGGAAAAGATATGAATGGATAGTGGTCTCATGACAAGGGAAGACGATAGAAGCCAGGGACGGAGCCGTATGATGCTAAAGTCTCACGTACGGTTCCCTGAGAAGGGAGTGGCTACCTACTGGAGCTTCGGCCAACCACACCACTAGTCTATTCCTGGGGCCAGCCCTTACTCTACCATTATTATAATGGTCTGGGTTCGAGACAAAGAAATATCAAGGAAGCATATCATTTTTCCTATATACTTCACTGGGATCTGTTTTTATGCTATTAGTTATCCCGTTGATTCTTATCCAAACAGGAACCACCGATTTACAAATATCAATTAACCACAGAATTTTGTGAGCGGCGCCAAATCTTTCTATGGATTTCTTCTTTCGACTCTTTCGCTGTCAAAGTGCATATGGTACCAGTTCATATTTGGTCACCCGAAGCTCATGTAGAGGCACCTACGGCAGGATCCAATATCTTGGAAGGAATTCTTATAAAATTGGGAACCTACGGATTTTTAAGATTCTCAATACCCATATTTCCCGAAGCGACACTTCGTTCCACTCCTTTCATTTATACTCAAAGTGCGATTGCTATAATATATACTTCCTCGACCACTTCAAGACAGATCGATCTTAATAAAATTATTGTATACTCCCCTGTAGCTCATATGAATATGGTGACTATTGGTATGTTTAGTCCGAACATACAAGGAATTGAAGGTAGCATCCCACCGGTGTCAAGTCATGGACCGGTTCCTCCAGCCCTTTTTCTATGTGTTGGTGTTCTATATGACCGACATAAGGCTCGACTTGTTAGATATTACGGAGGTTCAGTGAGCACCATGCCGAATCTCTCTACCATTTTCTTCTCTTCCACTTTGTCCAATATGAGTTCACCAAGTACTAACAGCTTTATCGGGGAATTTCCCATCTTACTAGGAGATTTCCAAATAAATAGCTTAGTAGCCACATTAGCAGCGCTTGGAATGATTTTAGGCGCGGCCTATTCCCTTTGGCTATATAATCATGCGGTTTCTGGAAATTTAAAACCCGATTTCCTCCATAAATTCTCCAATCCAAATGGGAGAGAAGTTTCAATCTTTATACCTTTATTGTTGGAGTTGTTCGGATGGGTGTTCACCCCAAAGTCTTCTCGGACCGCATGCATACATCCGTCAGTAACTTAGTGCAACTTGGGAAATTTCATTGACCGTTATCAGCAAAGAAAAGAAAAGGTATGAAAGAACTCATATGTCTATATGAGGGACCCGTAGGAGGCTTCCCTACCGACGAAATCTCTAATGGCAACCCTGTACTGTGTTGTACTAGCATACCAGATTCAGATTGCTATTTCGTTGCCTTTGCTCCGCATGTCCCAGATAAGATGGGTGTGTTGCCCCACATAAGAGGGTGGTGGTTTGGTGGTAGTACTACATCATAGTGTTCATCGATAGGAAGAGAAAAAGAAGGATTTGTCCCAGTTGTTACTGGTTCATCTGACTCACTAGCTTACCGGCCTGAGAAAGGATACCATAGTCTTGATTGGAAGTAGACTGAAGTGAAATGGACTTGCTTTCCGCTGACGGCAAAGAGAGCATATCTGCTTCCATTCCATTAGACATTGAAGCTGACTCGGCAAACAATGTTCAGAGCAGCTAATGTAAGAGTCTAACCAGCTGGCGGAAATTCCGATACTGAGTGTTGGTTGAAATATAAGAAAAAGAGTTGTCGGGACTTCTTAGACTCAAAAAAACGCTGACACATATCGACCTTTAATGACTTGTTCTTGTGAACCTTACTTATGAGATCGAATACTTGGACCAGACTATTTTTTTCAGATAGTTATAGTAGACTCTCTTGTGAGCTTACTGGCTTTGTTCATTCGGTTCAAGAACTCCTCTTCGCTCCTTTTGCGTGATTTCTCTCATTAGCGGACGCCTATACTGATCCCTCAAAACTTGTGACCACCTATCCAGAGGCGGAGTTTTTTCTTATAGAACAAGGCCTTTAATTATATATCCGGGACTTATTCCTTTGCGACCTTCAGCGGGAAACCTCCTCTTAGAGTCATCCAGATTAGGAAGGAACATAACTTGATGAGACACTTCCTTTATCATTTTACTTAATGTCCCCGCGTCTGGAATAATCTTCTTTATATTCATCTTAAAGCTAGAAAAACCCTTTTAGTTTCTTAAGGAAACGGAAAGTTCCACACTTATTACCCAATTAGTTCATTTCTTGGTACAAATAGAGTAGAGGACTTTTCCTAAATAAAATAAGTAGCTCATCACAGGCTAGAAAGAGGCTCCTTACTCCTCGAACTAATGCTATCTGCATAGCAATGCAACCATTCTCTAAAGAATTCTTAGTAGTTCTGATGACAGATCGGTGAGAGTCCTAGAGATTGGATTCTTTAGGGGGTTTAGCACATTTGATGTTGGATAGCTGGATCTGGAGTCCTAGTCTGGACATAAGCTGGAGAGGTGCCTCTTACCTGATGGGGCAAATCCCTATCAAACTGACACAAGTAAAGCGCCTTTTTTTTTCAATTAAACTTAGCCATGACCCGGGATACTAGACTCTCCATATTTGTATGTTAGTTGAGGCTTCTAAATCCGAGAAAGAGAGTAGGGTATAAATTTTCTAGTAAGCTATATGTTCTCATTTTTAAATTAGTAAAAATAAGAATCATAAAGCATTGGCCTATGCGGAAACCTAATCACCCGGGCAAGCACGTTATGGAAGTCTTAATTAGAACTTTTTCGGTGATAGGTGAGCTCTGCTCCGGATCCCACTTTTCCACTTGCACCTGCTAACCGAGCTGACGTTGTATTCTCTTCTCCAATTTCACCAACTACTGACCTATTTGACTAAGTTCTTACTTATACAACATATTCTCATCCAATAGAATCTCGTTTTGACCTAGTATCCCCAACTTCTTATTATATCGAGGAACTAGCAAATCAATCATCTGTGAGATCTTCGTTTTTTCCACCAGATCAACCATATTCAGTAAGTAGCTCTGCCTACTCCACTAGCTAATCCCGGTCCACTTAGCCTAGCACTTCTCTTTTAATCAAGACCATTTGACCTATCTTCTTTAGTATCTCCAGTATAACCTACTATTTCAAGATCACTTACTACTGTTGAGGAATCAGCTGACCCATTATTTGTTCCAAGAATCCAAGTAACAACACTTCTTGTAGCAAATGAACCACTAAGTACACCAATCTCAAATGTTTCATAAACTGGGTCTCTATAAGGGGCTTCCATACTACCAGTTGTAATGTTACCCTTCGTTAGAATCTATGTCACTTTGAGTGCCCACTACCTTTCTCCAATTCCTAGCCATAAATGTGCAGAAGAAAGAACCCCAAAGAGATTTTATCCCTCACTTCACTTCAGATTGATCGCTCAAAAGGGTGGACTATCACATGTACTATACCCTCTCAGCTATCCTTGTCTCTCTTTCATCGTATAAAGAAGAAGTTTTCTTTTATACGCCCGGTTCACCAGGTTCTACTAATAGTAGAATGGCATCTTGAATGATTCATTCATGTATCAAGTTCATTCTTCACTTACTATCTTTCGCAGTCGAGTTCCTAAAGAACCTTGACTCAACAGCACAAGCAAGATAAATTACCTCTATTTTATGTCGATTCATCCAGACTTCCATTACTTCAAATTTACTGTATTTAATGTAGATTCACCCAGACTTTCATTCTTTATAGAGGTCGCTTTAGCTTGCCGGCTGGGAGCTGTATGAGCGGTAACGTCCAAGTATGGCTCTGAGAGAAGGGCGGTGGACAGAAATGGCCTTGTTGCACCTCACTCCCGTCTTCAATGGGTTCTGCTCTTTCTTTATTGGGAGAGTATGCCAATATGATTTTAATGAGATGCGAGGATTTGCATCTGACATTCATAGGGCCGGGAGCCTGCAATAAATCTCTCCGACCGGATAACACTAGTGGTAGGTGGCTCACGCGGAGCTTTCGGAGAAGGGGAGTCCAGTGTGTAAGCACAGCAATAAACTGCGGAGAACCCCCAGACGACCTATCTAAGATTAAGGGGAGATCCTCAGTAGTTGGTGACCCTATCACTCTTCCACGAAACCTCACTGATACAAGTACCGAATGCTCATACGGGAAATCCGACCTTTCTTTCTAGTCTACTCAAGGGGGTGTAGACACACCTGCGCGGATGATAGGTGACGGTTAAAAGAATTGCGGGGAAGTGAAGAGTACCCGACGATATTCATGGAAGGATGTAGACCCATCGGACAGGGATAATCAATCCGGTCCTTGAAGTGGTGGCGACCCCTGTCTGAGCTATATGAGTCACTAAAACGACGGCAGGAGCTGATCTCTATCAATAGAGGTAGCAGTAACCCTTTTACAATATGAAGAAAGAAATCAGGGTCGAAGTTTAGACCACTCACAGTAGTTTTACCTATAGAAAAGATCATGAAAGAGGCGATCATAATGGTACCCGAATCCATTTACGATTCCGAGTTTCCAGATACATCGCACTTCCGCTCGGGTCGAGGCTGCCACTCGGCCCTAAGACGGATCAAATAAGGATGGGGAACCTCTCGCTAGTTTTTGGAATTCGACATCAGGAAGCTTTTGATGGTGGTTTTTAGCTTAGGGTTAAAATTCTAAAACCTTAGTCTAACGTGACGTCACTCTGTAAGGAAACAGATCTGTAAACACCAATATCTCCACTAGCACATTTATTGAACTATTCAGCATGTCTACGTGAAATTTACCCAGACTCACGGATGCGACAACCGTCCCAAATACACTATAAATTTTGGCACCTTGCTGGTACAAGACTCACTGGGTACCTTTTTTTTTTATACATACTATGTTCCGCGGCAGAACCCTTAGTATTGGCTGGCATCATCTTCGCTCATGCCAACCGCCCATGCCAAAGGCATGCACCGGCCATGCCATCCACGCCACCGAGCCAAAGGTATGCATTGGACATGCAAGCCACACCACCGTGCCAAAGGCATGCCAACCATGGCAGCCACGCCACCGTGCCAAAGGCATGCAAACCATGCCAACCATGCCAGCCACGCCACCGCGCCAAAGGCATGCCGGCCATGCCAGCCACGCCACCGTGCAAAAGGCATGCCAATCATGCTAGCCACACCACCGTGCCAAAGGTATGCACCGGCCATGCCAGCCACGCCTCCGTGCCAAAGGCATGCCAACCATGCCAGCCACGCCAC
>NC_039365.1:62354683-62356066 GCF_003573695.1 Papaver somniferum
ACCACCGTTCCAAAGGTATGCACCGGCCATGCCAGCCACGCCACCGTGCCAAAGGTATGCATCGGTCATGCCAGCCACGCATCCGTGCCAAAGGCATTCCAACCATGCCAGCCAAACCACCATGCCAAAGGAATACCATCCATGTCAGCCACGCCACCGTGCCAAAGGCATGCCAACCATGCCAGCCACGCCACCGTGCCAAAGGCATGCCAACCATGCCAGCCACGCTACCGTGCCAAAGGCATGCCATCCACGCCACCGTGCCAAAGGCATGCCAACCATGCCAGCCACGCCACTGTGCCAAAGGCACGCAAGCGGCTACGTCCGAGCCGCACCATGCCAACGGCTATGTCCTAGCCACACCACGCCAGCGGCTCTATCCAAGCCGCACCACGCCAGCGGCTCCAAGCCGCGCCATGCTAGTGGATCTGTCCAACTCGCGCACTTCCAGCATCCCCAAGCCGAGCCAACAACTCCGCACAATGCTTGCGGCTCCACTTCATGCCAAGCCATGCCGAATTCCACGGTTCATGCCAAAACCCTAATTTGGCCGCGCCTAAAATATGCGAGCCATACCATCCATGCCACCATGTTGCTTGCCTCCAAACGAAAGGTAGCCACGATCAACGGCTATCCTTCCTCCTGAGATGCAGATCTCAGCCGTACAAGTTCGCCACCATACAAATGGAAACTTCTGGCCCAATGCCAAATTCCACGGTTTATGCCAAACCCTAATTTGGTCGCGCCTCAAACATGCCAAAGCCATGCCGTCCTTGCCTTCATGCAGCTGGCTGCTGTTTAAGGGTGAAAACAGTTTCTGCTGGTTTCGGTAATTTCGTGTGTTGTGGGTGAGAAACGAGTCTAAACCCTAAACAATGTACTACAATGGAGTACTTTAGATCCGAGAGATCAATCTTTACAAATCCGTCCTAAACCAAGAAATGGTCGTTCCATACTTGCTTCGGTCGCAAAGTGAATGAGAAGGGTTGGTTTTGGGGAGGGAAGCGAATAGAGTGTTGAGACCAGAATAGTTGATTCTGGAAGAGTAGTTGTTTGACTTGTATCAGAAAGTGAAAGCTAACAGATGGGAAAGCTAGCATTGGCACAGTGGTGCGGCTGGCATGGTTGGCATGCCTTGGCGCGTAGATGTGGATGGCATGGTTTGCCATTGGCACAATGTTGTGGATGGCATGGTTGGCATGCCTTGGCGCGGAGACGTGGCTGGCATGGTTTGCCATTGGCACGATGTTGTGGCTGGCATGGTTGGCATGCCTTGGCGCGGAGACGTGACTGGCATGGTTTGCCATTGGAACGATGTTGTGGCTGGCATGGTTTGCCATTGGCACGATGTTGCGGCTGGCATGGTTGGCATGCCTTGGCGCG
>NC_039365.1:62356566-62362236 GCF_003573695.1 Papaver somniferum
TTGGCGCGGAGACGTGGCTGGCATGGTTTTCCATTGGCACGATGTTGCGGCTGGCATGGTTGGCATGCGTTGGCGCAGAAACGTGGCTGGCATGGTTTGTCATTGGCACGATGTTGCGGCTGGCATGGTTTGTCATTGGCATAGTGGAGCGGCTGGCATGGTTGGCATGTCTTGGCGCGGAGACGTGGCTGGCATGGTTTTCCATTGGCACGGAGACGTGGCTGGCATGGTTTGCCATTGGCACATGTGGTGTGAGAATTAGGGTTTGGTATATACGAAGATGATGTCAGTCAATACTAAGGGTTCTGCCGTGGAACATGACACATGTATATCTAAAAAAAGGTACCCTGGTAATTATTACATAGGCATGATGATTGATTCAATAAATGCGCTAGTGGTCAAAGTGATGTCATGTCATATGTACGGTTTTACGATTTTAACCGTAAGCTAAAAACCACCATAAACATTAAGTCCCCTGCTTAGCTCGGAACATGAGCATTGTTGCGAAGTAAGCATAAGATGGTGACAGGTAAGGACAAAATTCGAAATGACAAGTCATGCAAAAAAATGGTCAAGAAGACTCGGCTAACCTTTTTCGAGAGGTAAGGAGAGTTCGTGATTTTCGTGTTGGCGACCTTGCGTAAATTCCACTTATGGCGTTACCGTCTTGACCGTGAAATGGTAGAGGCGGTTGCAGACTGTCGACTTTGGTCGGCTTGGAATGGGAGCCGCAGGTATTGCGCGGCTTGGAATGGAGTCGCGGTCATTGTGCAACTTGGAATGGCTTGGTTGCAGACTATCATCTTCGTGTTTTTTCCTGGCTTTCCATTTTGTCTTCTTTCTTACGTAGGTTTCTGGTGTAGACAGGGTTAAAACTTACCCCCCTCTCTCTGGTTTTGTAGCGGATAATGGGATCTTCCAGTGACAGTCGTACCTCTAACTCTTTGGATAGAAACTTTGGAATCGGCGAAAACCAATTTTCTTCTCATGAGGAGGCATTAGATAGAGTTGAATCTTTGTTCCATGAAGCTGGTGGAATTATTTAGGACATACCTTCTACCTATCTAGGCAATGTGCGGGTGCATGTTCATACCTTCTTAGCTTCGGTGAACATGGGGGAGAAATGGGAAGGTGACGAAGCACCCAGTGCATAGAAAGGCTTCAGTGCAATAAAACTTCTTCACGTCCCAGTGCTAGGGCGGAACAATTTGCTTCTCGGTTAGAACGACGGAAGATTGAGTTTGTGAAACTTTTAGGGGAAAGCCCACGTAACTTCCCTGTCCAAGAAGGCGTCATAATCCTTGATTCTGATGTGGATGAATCAGGAAATCCTCCTCGAAAGGTTGCTGAGAAGACTTTCGAGGAAGATGACGCTGCATTTGATGAAACTGAAACAGGTTTCAGAGTATACGCCGAAACCGTTGTCGGAAATATTGGTGAAGTCGTGGTGGCATATGATGGGCCGGTTGTTAAAACGGACGTCGGGAAGGAGACGGATGTTGTAGCTGCTGAGACGACTTCCGGGTGGGATGTTGAGGTTGCTACTGCTAATGCGGCTTTAGGATGGAACCTTTGCTGCCTGAGAGATTGTTGGGGAAAGTGCTTGAAAAAGCTCTGACCGAGGCATTGGCAACTCGCGCATCTGCTTTCGACGACTAGCTTATCCTTTTTATTATTTCTATTTGTTGCGTAGTCGATGCTTTGCGAACTCATTTTTACCTTCTTTGTATTCGTGGCGGAGTTAGGGTTTCGTCGATTGGCATTCCGCTTGTGGTTTCACATCCTTAAATAAAACTTCTTATTTGGAAGACCCAAATCTTCCACTATAATAGGTTGTTGTCTTTCCGTATTCGTACATTATTCCCTTCAGAGCTTTGAATAATTGAATAAGGTATTTTTGGCACGGTTTCGGCTTTTCTGGTCGTGATTTTGACGGTTAATGGTTTCTCGATGATTTGGAATTTATTTGGTATGTGCTCCCCCCCTTTTTTTTCCTGGGATTCGGAAAACTCATTTGGAAGGAAAGGTATGCTTTTAAATAAAAAACGAAACCCTAATGAAGAATGCAAGCGGTGCATTCATCTCAGGGGGGTACAAATATTGAGTGGAAAGAGAACCGGCTGAAGAAAATACTAAAAGAAGAGTGTTGTAAGAGAAAGTAGTACAACGCCTTAGGCATTGAAAAGCTTGAGCCATCGCGAGTGAAGTATCACGCCCTCCATCTTGTCGGTGTTGATGAGCTTGCAATAACCACCCAGAAGGACGTCTGCTACCAGATACGACTCGTCTTCTTTTTCTTTGGGTAAATCGGTTCGAACATCTATCTTCACCGTTACCTTTCCGACTTGAAACGAGGTCGCTTTGACCATCATATTTCCGATTTGAAACGAGTTCGGGTGTTGTGCAACCGCTTGAATCTTGGTTTCGTCAGTTTTGACTGCAGCTTCCAAATTCTTGGCGAAGCGCTTGAATGACCCAACGCCCCACTCACTTCTCTTAACAGCATCTGTGCTGGTAATCGTACTGAGTCCCCATGACGGGATAAGAGAAGAAATGACTGGTTGTGGAGAAGATCTTTCGGTCATACTTACTTGCGTTTGGAATATATGAGTCAACTCCAACAGGATTTCTCCGGGTGATCGAGTTCCGTTGGGTAAGTTGTTGACACGGCAGCAGGTGAGACGGGTTGTTGGAGATTCTGATGGGTGTTGACATCGGTGTTCCCAGTTTCTCTTTGTTGTGGTATACCCACAAGCGCCCCAACATCATGTCGTAACTTAGTTCTTTGACAATGTGGAACTTGCTATGCGTTATAGCGTCTCCCATCTTGATCTCGAGGTTAACGTAGTCGTACACGTTCAAGGCTTTCCCTTCCGGGTTTTTGATTACGGACGGGGAATGGGTAGCTTCTTGCTTCAAAATTCCCGCAGCTTTCAGAGTCTTGAAGGTAACGATGTTGAAGTCAGAGGCCGCGTCGATTAGTGTATTGCCGATTTCAATGCCTCTTAAATAGGCCGTGGTCAGCAGTCCCCAGTCGTGCTTTTCAGTACCGTTTCCTGAGAGGTCCTAGGCTCTTTGCGCGGCCTCCGTGGTAGGAAAATGCCGTTTTCCTGACATGATATGATTGAGGGCCATGAAGATATCTTGACGATGCGCCTTGGAAAAGTCAAAAATTTCGGATACATGATGCATCATGGATTGTACAGTCTCGTGCACGGAGTCCCCAGAGACCCCGCAATTCCTCACCGGAAGTGGATCTCTATGCACTCCCTCGTTCCCCAGATGAAGTTCTCATAATTCTACTTTTTCCTTAAAGATATGCTTTAGTCTATTGCAATCACTGGTTGGGTGATGAACAAATTTTTGGTAGTGGAAATATTTGGAGTTTGCCATCTCGGCTCGGTCGGTGGGCGCCTGGGGGATGGTAGTCTGATAACATCATCTTGAATCCATGCCTCTAAGAGTTAGATCACCTCCTCGATGGTAAATTGAAAATCAAAAACATTTGCTTCAGTTTCGTGATGATGCATGGGAGATTTAGCGGCGGCCCTCCGTGGCGGAGCTGCTCGTCGTGCTGACGCCTCGCGTTTAGGCTGCTGGTCCTCAAATGGGGACTTACTTTTTCCTCCCTCGTCCACTACGCTCACAGAGGAGGGATCGGCATTGTACCGCTTGTTGACGAGACGTCTACTCCCGCGAATTTCGCGCACGTCTTCGGCTCTGGTTGGTCTAGCTCTTTCTAATAATGTTGGTGTTGTCATGGTTGATCGCTTGGCAGCTTCATGGAGTTCAGAGAATGTCCGGAAATGTAGGTTCTCTAGCAAGGCACGGTAAATGGGAGCCATAACGCTGATGTAGGAATTCACCAACTGTTGCTCGGTCCCGTTTGGGTCATGACAGTTTAGTGCTTGAACCCTGAATTTCTTGAAAAACTCATTTGGATGTTCGTTGTCTCGTTGGTACATCTTTCCTAGGTATGAGAAGGTAACTTGCTCGGACATGAAGAAGTATTTCTTGTAAAATGCGGTAACCATGTCACCCCAGCTGAGGATGATGTTTGGCGCGATGATGTTGTACAACGTGTATGCTCTTTCGGTAAGTGATTTCGAAAACTCCCTCAGACGAAGAACGTGATTGTATTCATGTTCGCCTAGGGACTCCAGGAATCGGGAGATATGCTCACGTGTATTTCCAGTGTCGTTGTACAGAGTGAATTTAGAAGAAGAGTACCCTCTTGGAAGAGGAATTCTTTTTATTTCAGGTGGGTAAGGGGGTTGATGCTGATGTATGTCTCTTTCATCACTTTTGACTTGATTCCGAAGAAGTTATTCCAAATCCTCTCGTGTGACAAAATTGGATGGCTGATTTCTCTTCAATGGGGTTCTAGCACGAATCCCCTCGTCCACGTCGATGCGCTCTGCTGAGGTGTCGGCGCCAGGGGTGTTGGAGGCGTTTACCATCGGCTCTAGATGGCGTGACTCATGTGGTAGTCGTTCTGTCAGAGCCTTGAGAAAGACGAGTACTTCCTTCTTAATCGAGACGATGTCCGTTTGGGCTCGAGAAATAACCTCTTTTCATTCCATCAAATCAGCGATGGTGATATAGGGTCGGCTCCCTCTGGCTCCTCCGGTTTCTCGTCCCGTTGGCGGGGTAACTGGAGTCCTAGTGGCGGTTGGAGGTGTCATGCTTGACGAAGCATTAGGGTTGGTAGCGGCAGCTCTGGATCTGGTGACTGGCGGTGTAACGCCTGAAGGAGTGCTTTCGGTGCTGCCAAGATTATCAGGTTGTGCAGAATCATTAGAGGCGGCAGCGGATCTGGCCCTGGTGATTGGTGGTGTAACACTTGAAGGAGTGTTTTCAGTGATGTTAGGATCAATAGGTGGTGTAGTGATGCCGCTGGAAGGATCGTTAACACCAGGGACAGATTCCGCGTTGGTGTTCTCGTGGCTCGCAGCTGATCCGGATCTGAGTTCCACCGTGTTGAAGTTGGAATTGAAAGGTGATACTGGAAATCAGAAATCAATATTTTAATCGAAAGATTAATCTCCTACTGTAGTCGCCAATTGTTTGAGGGTGAAAACAGTTTCTGCTGGTTTCGGTAATTTCGTGTGTTGTGGTGAGAAACTAGTCTAAACCCTAAACAATGTACTGCAAGGGAGTACTTTAGATTCGAGAGATCAATCTGTACAAGTCCGGCCTAAACCAAGAAATGGCCGTTCCAGACTTACTTCGGTCACAAAGTGAAGGAGAAGGGTTGGTTTTGGGGAGGGAAGCGAATAGAGTGTTGAGACCAGAATAGTTGATTCTGGAAGAGTAGTTGTTTGACTTGTATCAGAAAGTGAAAGCTAGCATTGGCACAGTGGTGCGGCTGGCATGGTTGGCATGCCTTGGCTCAGAGATGTGGATGGCATGGTTTTCCATTGGCACAATGTTGTGGATGGCATGGTTGGCATGCCTTGGCGCGGAGACGTGGCTTGCATGGTTTTCCATTGGCACGATGTTGTGGCTGGCATGGTTGGCATGCCTTGGCGCGAAGACGTGGCTGGCATAGTTTGCCATTGGAACGATGTTGTGGCTGGCATGCTTCGGCGCGGAGACGTGGCTGGCATGGTTTGCCATTGGCACGATGTTGCGGATGGCATGGTTGGCATGCCTTGGCGCGGAGATGTG
>NC_039365.1:62362398-62398035 GCF_003573695.1 Papaver somniferum
TTGCGGATGGCATGGTTGGCATGCCTTTCCGCGGAGACGTGGCTAGCATGGTTGGCATGCCTTGTCGCGGAGACGTGGATGGCATGGTTTTCCATTGGCACAGTGGTGCGACTGTCATGGTTGGCATGCCTTGGCGCGGAGACGTGGCTGGCATGGTTTCCCATTGGCACGATGGAGCGGATGTCATGGATGGAATGCCTTGGCGCGAAGATGTGGCTGGCATGGTTTGGCATTGGCACGATGTTGCGGCTTGCATGGTTGGCATGCCTTGGCGCGGAGACGTAGATGGCATGGTTTGACATTGGAACGATGTTTCGGCTGGCATGGTTGGCATGCATTGGCGCAGAGATGTGGCTGGCATGGTTTGTCATTGGCACGATGTTGCGGCTGGCATGGTTTGTCATTGGCATAGTGGAGCGTCTGGCATGGTTGGCATGTCTTGGCGCGCAGACGTGGCTGGCATGGTTTGCCATTGGCACATGTGGTGTGAGAATTAGGGTTTGGTATATACGAAGATGATGTCAGTCAATACTAAGGGTTCTGCCGTGGAACATGACACATGTATATCTAAAAAAAGGTACCCTGGTAATTCTTACATAGGCATGCTGGTTGATTCAATAAATGCGCTAGTGGTCAAAGTGATGTCATGCCATATGTACGGTTTTACGATTTTAACCGTAAGCTAAAAACCACCATAAACATTAAGTCCCCTGCTTAGCTCGGAACATGAGCATTGTTGCGAAGTAAGCATAAGATGGTGACAGGCAACGACAAAAGTCGAAATGACAAGTCATGCAAAAAAATGGTCAAGAAGACCCGGCTAACCTTTTTCGAGAGGTAAGGAGAGTTCGTGATTTTCGTGTTGGCGACCTTGCGTAAATTCCACTTGTGGCGTTACCGGCTTGACCGTGAAATGGTAGAGGCGGTTGAAGACTGTCGACTTTGGTCGGCTTGGAATGGGAGCCGCAGGTATTGCGCGGCTTGGAATGGAGTCGCGGTCATTGTGCAACTTGGAATGGCTTGGGCGCGACTTGGTTTGGCACGGCTTGGGCGCGACTTGGCGTGGCTTGGGCGTGACTTGGCTTAGGCGCGACTTGGCTTGGCTTGGAGGGAACTGTCGACGTCGCTTGCAGGATAGTTTCCTATTTCCATGCGTAGCTCAGACAGGAAATCTTTTCTTTATTCAAATTCTGAAAGTGTTATGCCCATAAAAGGGGGCGTTATTCCTTCTTCTCATGTTATGTTGTCGGTTTTGCTTTCAAGCCTTGGTGCTGCGTCAGAGAAGCAACAACGCGGGGAAGTGTGTCTCAAACACGTACTTCCATGTTTTCTCACCAAACCCTAATTATCTCGCATGGCCAGGCATGAGACTTTTCCTTACATTTGCTGGTAGAATAGGTTTTAATTAAAACCTGATGTCACGCCTTAATTCACGGCTAGTAGAGAGCTTTCCTTTTCGGGAATTCATCCTTCTGCTGGATATAAGAGATGATCTTGAACCCTTCATTCGCACATATTTTTTTGAAATCATGCCCATCCTCTTTACAGGTATCATCTTCGTGTTTTTTCCTGGTTTTCCATTTTGTCTTCTTTCTTACGTAGGTTTCTGGTGTAGACAGGGTTAAAACTTACCCCCCTCTCTCTGGTTTTGTAGCGGATAATGGGATCTTCCAGTGACATTCGTACCTCTAACTCTTTGGATAGAAACTTTGGAATCGGCGAAAACTAGTTTTGTTCTCATGAGGAGGCATTAGATAGAGTTGAATCTCTGTTCCATGAAGCTGGTGGAATTATTTAGGACATACCTTCTACCTATCTAGGCGATGTGCGGGTGCATGTTCATACCTTCTTAGCTTCGGTGAACATGGGGGAGAAATGGGAAGGTGACGAAGCACCCCAGTGCATTGAAAGGATTCAGTGCAACAAAACTTCTTCACGTCCCAGAGCTAGGGCGGAACAATTTGCTTCTCGGTTGAAACGACGGAAGACTGAGTTTGTGAAACTTTTAGGGGAAAGCCCACGTAACTTCCCTGTCCAAGAAGGCGTCATAATCCTTGATTCTGATATGGATGAATCAGGAAATCCTCCTCGAAAGGTTGCTGAGAAGACTTTCGAGGAAGATGGCGCTGCATTTGATGAAACTGAAACAGGTTTCAGAGTATACGCCGAAACTGTTGTCGGAAACATTGGTGAAGTCGTGGTGGCATATGCTGGGCCGATTGTTAAAACGGACGTCGGGAAGGAGACGGATGTTGTTGCTGCTGAGACGACTTTCGGGTGGGCTGTTGAGGTTGCTACTGCTAATGCGGCTTTCGGATGGAACCTTTGCTGCCTGAGAGATTTTTGGGGAAAGTACTTGAAAAAGCTCTGACCGAGGCATTGGCAACTCGCGCATCTGCTTTCGACGACTAGCTTATCCTTTTTATTATTTCTATTTGTTGCGTAGTCGATGCTTTGCGAACTCATTTTTACCTTCTATGTATTCGTGGCAGAGTTAGGGTTTCGTCGATTAGCATTCCGCTTGTGGTTTCACATCCTTAAATAAAACTTCTTATTTGGAAGACCCAAATCTTCCACTATAATAGGTTGTTGTCTTTCCGTATTCGTACATTATTCCCTTCAAAGCTTTGAATAATTGGGGATGTTCCCAGTTTCACTTTGTTGTGGTATACCCACAAGCGTCCCAAGATCATGTTGTAACTTAGTTCTTTGACAATGTGGAACTTGATATGCGTTATAGTGTCTCCCATCTTGATCTCGAGGTTAACGTAGTCGTACGCGTTCAAGGCTTTCCCTTCCGAGTTTTTGATTACGGACGGGGAATGGGTAGCTTCTTGCTTCAAAATTCCCGCAGCTTTCAGAGTCTTGAAGGTAACGATGTTGAAGTCAGAGGCCGCGTCGATTAGTGTATTTCCGAATTCAATGCCTCTTAAATAGGTCGAGGTCAGCAGTCCCCAGTCGTGCTTTTCAGTACTGTTTCCTGAGAGGTCCTAGGCTCTTTGCACGACCTCCGTGGTAGGAAAAAGCCGTTTTCCTGACATGATACGATTGAGGGCCATGAAGATATCTTGACGATGCGCCTTGGAAAAGTCAAAAATTTCGGATACATGTTGCATCATGGATTGTACAGTCTCGTGCACGGAATCCCTTGAGACCCCGCAATTCCTCACGGGAAGTGGATCTCTATGCACTCCCTCGTTCCCCAGCTGAAGTTCTCATGCTTCTACTTTTTCCTCAAAGATATGCTTTAGTCTATTGCAATCACTGGTTGGGTGATGAAAGAATTTGTGGTAGTGGAAATATTTGGAGTTTGCCATCTCGGCTCGGTCGGTGGGCGCCTGGGGGATGGTAGTCTGATAACATCACCTTGAATCCATGCCTCTAAGAGTTATATCACCTCCTCGATGGTAAATTGAAAATCAAAAACATTTTCTTCAGTTTCGTGATGATACATTGGAGATTTAGCGGCGGCCCTCCATGGCGGAGATGCTCGTCGTGCTGGCGCCTCGCGTTTAGGCTGCTGGTCCGCAACTGGGGCCTTACTTTTTCATCCCTCGTCCACTACGCTCACAAAGTATGGATCGGCGTTGTACCGCTTGTTGACGAGACGTCTACTCCCGCGAGTTTCGCGCACGTCTTCGGCTCTGGTTGGTCTAGCTCTTTCTAATAATGTTGGTGTTGTCATGGCTGATCGCTTGGCAGCTTCATGGAGTTCACCAACTGTTGCTCGGTCCCGTTTGGGTCATGACAGTTTAGTGCTTGAACCCTGAATTTCTTGACAAACTCATTTGGATGTTCGTTGTCTCGTTGGTACATCTTTCCTAGGTATGAGAAGGTAACTTGCTCGGACACGAAGAAGTATTTCTTGTAAAATGCGGTAACCATGTCACCCCAGCTGAGGATGATGTTTGGCGCGATGCTGTTGTACAACGTGTATGCTCTTTCGGTAAGTGATTTCGAAAACTCCCTCAGACGAAGAACGTGATTGTATTCATGTTCGCCTAGGGACTCCAGGAATCGGGAGATATGCTCACGTGTATTTCCAGTGTCGTTGTACAAAGTGAATTTAGAAGAAGAGTACCCTCTTGTATTTCAGGTGGGTAAGGGGGTTGATGCTGATGTATGTCTCTTTCATCACTTTTGACTTGATTCCGAAGAAGTTTTTCCAAATCCTCTCGTGTGACAAAATTGGATGGCTGATTTCTCTTCAATGGGGTTCTAGCACGAATCCCCTCGTCCACGTCGATGCGCTCTGCTGAGGTGCCGGCGCCAGGGGTGTTGGAGGCGTTTCCCATCGGCTCTAGATTGCGTGACTCATGTGGTAGCCGTTCTGTCAGAGCCTTGAGAAAGACGAGTACTTCCTTCTTAGTGGCGGTTGGAGGTGTCATGCTTGACGAAGCATTAGGGTTGGTAGCGGCAGCTCTGGATCTGGTGACTGGCGGTGTAACGCCTGAAAGAGTGCTTTCGGTGCTGCCAAGATTATCAGGTTGTGCAGAATCATTAGAGGCGGCAGCGGCTCTGGCCCTGGTGATTGGTGGTGTAACACCTGAAGGAGTGTTTTCAGTGCTGTTAGGATCAGTAGGTGGTGTAGTGATGCCGCTGGAAGGATCGTTAACACCAGGGACAGATTCCGCGTTGGTGTTCTCGTGGCTCGCAGCTGATCCGGATCTGTGTTCCACCATGTTGAAGTTGGAATTGAAAGGTGATACTGGAAATTAGAAATCAATATTTTAACCGAAAGATTAATCTCCTACTGTGGTCGCCAATTGTTTGAGGGTGAAAACAGTTTCTGCTGGTTTCGGTAATTTCGTGTGTTGTGGTGAGAAACGAGTCTAAACCCTAAACAATGTATTGCAAGGGAGTACTTTAGATTCGAGAGATCAATCTGTACAAATCCTGCCTAAACCAAGAAATTTCCGTTCGAGACTTACTTCGGTCACAAAGTGAAGGAGAAGGGTTGGTTTTGGGGAGGGAAGCGAAGAGAGCGTTGAGACCAGAATAGTTGATTCTGGAAGAGTAGTTGTTTGACTTGTATCAGAAAATGAAATCTAACAGATGAGAAAGCTAACAAGTGATTTCTGAGTGTTGTATGCTCCTGACCAAAACTTATTCTTTGGTGGAAATAGGTAAGACCTATTTATACAAGTGGTAACAAAACGTACTCTGGTCTCGTAAGAAATGGAAACGGCTGAGTAAAGTGGAAGGAGGTGGTAGAAGGTGTTGATACATGAAAAATAACACCCCTTAGCGGTATGGGGATTCCCCAAAGAGTAAGGATAAAACTTGGGTCAAGATATAGGAGCTTGGGGACTAAACCCAAGCCCACATGAAAGATACCCATAAAGGGTGCAAGGACAAAGGATGAATTAACTAAGAAGGAAGAGGTTATATTAAAGAATGGGATTAGT
Source organism: Papaver somniferum (assembly GCF_003573695.1). NCBI lineage: Eukaryota > Viridiplantae > Streptophyta > Magnoliopsida > Ranunculales > Papaveraceae > Papaver > Papaver somniferum. The sequence goes on from NC_039365.1 coordinate 62,367,807, forward strand.
GGTAATTAAGAAGGTTTAGGACATGTGGCATGATGTCATAAGAAGAGGGGTTTTTAGAAAAGCCTATATAAGGAAGGATATGGTACAATGGAAAGGCAACTCTCTCTCTTACTATTATTGGTATTGTGAGGTCATGTGCAATAGCTAGGACGGGTAGGACCTAAACCTAAAATTGGGTATTAATATTTGGCGACCACACCCGGAGGCTCGTGCCTAGTTCACAATGACCCATACAGAAGGCACTAACTCAGGAGCAACCGGAAACCCGAGCACATCCATGCTTAACCTAGGAGGAGAGATAATTGGTATAGTGACAGACCCCATTACGCAAGCGAAGAAATCAAGTGCTCCGCGCGAAGGAGATAAAAATCACGAGAACAAGGAAACATCACCCACTCATCCCTCCCTTGAGGAGATGCAAAAAGAATTGGAAGAGCATGTACGAAGGGAGCGAGAGCTGAAAAAACTCATGAAGATGGCCAGCGCGGAAAAAAAACGTCAAAGAAACAACACAAGACACAGAAGAAGAAGTAGAAGACGAACCAATGGCTATGACGCAAAAGGCGATTTCAAGATACCTAGAAGCGAATTACAGAATTGTGAAGCAAGACAATTACAACTTCATGGCAAGCCCTTACTCCTCGGAAATCATAGAATACCAGTACCCGGAGGATTATACTTCAACAAAATTCAAAGTCTACAATGGCCAAGGTAACGCGAGAGAGCACCTAAGTCGATTCCTGTCTATAATGAATGATCGCGCGGCAGATGAAAAGCTATTTCTGAGAGAGTTTCCGAAGTCATTGACTGATACGACATTCACCTGGTATGACAACCTCAAGCCAGGAAGCGTATATTCATGGTCCTCCATGTCGAAACTTTTCCTCAGGAAGTTCTGTTCGGCAAAAAGGAAGATCACAATCATAGACTTAAGCAAGTGCAATCAGCGCCTAGGTGAAAATATAAGAAAGTACATCGCTCGGTTCTGCCTTCTCTCTCTCGATTTCCATGAAGATGTTAAAGAGGGAGCGTTAGTAGAAATTTGCATTCGGGGAATAACCCCATCCTTCAAAAAGAATCTGGTGAACTTCCGCTTCCCAACGTTCGTATATTTGGAGGAGGCAGCGGCAAGGATCGCGGGCTGCGTTGAAGAACCAAGTTTGGACTATGTTTGGCGGAATTCAGTTAATATCGTATCAATCGCACCAAGAAACACTCCCCAAACAATAGTCGCGAAGGCTGGGGAGCACAAGCACTTCCACCACCCCTACCTTGCAGCAAGGAACAAATTGTTGGACTACTAGGACAATGGATAGAAAACAAGGAAACGCAATTTCCCCCAACGAAGGTGGATCCTAGCACCCTCGATAAAAGTGATGCGCGTTATTGTCACTTCCATCGAAGGATACAACACCCTAAAGTCGACTGCTTTAACCTGCAGAGGATGTTTCAGAAGAAGCTGGAAATAGGGGAAATCGAAATGAACAAGGCGGAGGACAGCAAAGCAACCCAACATAATGCCATGTTGTTGTCTCATGACCCAATCAGGGATGTTTGGAGACCCTGGATTGAATACGGGGAAGTATGTGAGTTGGATGCGGAAAACCCCGCTTTCGCTAACAAAGATGGCGTGGCTCATTAATTCGCTAAGATGGTGCTGGCCCAACAATTCTTCGACTCACTCGGTTTTAGTGAGGATCAAATCAAGGAAGCGTCTAAAGCCATAGAAGCAGGAAGGCCCTGCGGTATCCTCCCCAAGGAAGCAATCTTTTTCACCAACGAGGATATTTGCTACCCGGGAGAGCATTTACGACCACTATATCTCACTGTTTACATCAACAGACAGCCGTTAAATAGGGCTTTTATTGACGGGGGCGCGTCCTTAAATTTAATTTCGACGCACACTCTCGATATTTTAGGCATACCACGGTCCGCGGTAAAAATGCGAGTCACCACGGTAAAGGGATTTGGAGGACATGCCCATACAGCCATTGGAATCGTTAACAATGAAGGTCGGTCTTATCCGAGGGACCACGCCTTTTTATGTTCTGGAAGATGATACCACCTTCCACGTACTACTCGGGCGAGGCTGGCTACTCAATCACAAAGTGGTTGCGTCAACATACCATCAATGCGTAAAAACCAACATGGGAGGCAAGCAGTACCGAATCCCCGCCACGAGCAACCCTTTCGACCCTGAAGAAGCATACATGGAGGATGCAGCTTTCTATAAAGAGTCGAGAAAGGAGGATGAATTGCCTGAGGTCCAACTCACCCCACTGCCAAAGTGGGAAGAAGTTGAGAAAGCAGAACCAACCAAATCTGTATTCAGCCCATCAAGGATGGTGTTCCCAACGGAAAGGAAAAGAAAGCAGGGAGAAGAACCTAGTTTCCAACACTTCTCAAGGCCTGATGGAGGACATGTGTACCAGTTATAGCAATTAACCGAGGGAATACCCGCGAGTGAGCAAAACCATGCCTACGAGTTAATGACTGAAGCGAAGATTCCCGACGAAGACACAAACCAAGACCTGTCCGAACTTCCCTAGAGCACGATTGATGACCAAGAATTATGCAATCAGTTAGCAAGCGTCACTATGGATACTGACGAAGAACGAACACCAGAGAACCTCACTGTGGATGAGATGGAGGAAATTAACATAAGAACACAAGAAGACAAGTGTCCCATCATGATAAGCAAAAGACTGGATCAAGAGGAGAGAGAGGCATTGATCACGCTACTCAAAGAATACAAGGATGTCTTCGCCTACAACTATGACGAAATGCCAGGTTTAGATAGCAATCTCGTGATGCATAATCTAGGGGTATCGCCCGAGTTCAAGCCTGTGAAGCAAAGAAGTCGCGAGTTTCCTAGAGCAACCGCCCTCGCAATAAAAGAGGAAGTAGAATGGCTGCCCAAAGCCAAGTTCATAAAGTCGATACAACACCCCACTTGGTTGGATAACATCGTACCGGTAACCAAGAAAAATGGAAAATTCAGGTGCTGCATGGATTACGGAGACTTAAACCGCGCTTGCCCGAAAGATGACTTCCCATTGCCAAACATTGACATGACGTTGGACGCAACTGGAAAAAAGAAGAGGTTCTCTTTCATGGATGGCTTCAGCGGATATAACCAAGTGAAGATGGACCCGGTGGATGCAAAGAAGACCGCCTTCCAAACCCCATACGGCAACTTCTATTATGTAGTAATGCCATTTGGATTGAAGAACGCTGGCGCCACATACCAGCGCGCCATGACTTCCATATTTCACGATCTGTTGCATCAAATAATAGAAGTATACGTTGATGACATCGTAGTTAAGACACAGGAAGCGGAGGACCACATCTCTCACCTAACGACGACCTTCGAAAAATGCAGAAAGTTCAAACTCAAAATGAAACCTCTCAAGCGCGCTTTTGGGGTCACATCCGGAAAAATCTTGAGCTTTGTAGTGACCAACGAAGGAATTCAAGTGGATCCAAGCAAGATTGAAGCAATCGCAACAATGACGCCACCAGCAAACACCAGAGAGCTGCAAGCTTTTATAGGACGAATATCGTACATACGCCGCTTCGTACCTGGTTTAGCACAGCTGATGACTGCATTCCTTCCACTGCTGAAAAAAGGTGTACCCTTCGAGTGGGGAGAAACGCAATGCATGGCATTCGAAAATTTGAAGAAATGTCTTGTTATCCCCAAGGTCCTTAGACCTCCTATACGCTAGGTCCCTCTTTACCTTTACACATCGTTTACCTGCTCGGCGATCGGTGCAGTTCTAGCGCAAGACATGGGGGGGACTGAGCTATCACCCATCTATTACGTGAGTCGGGTCTTACGCGATGCGGAACTGAGATATCCGCGTATAGAACAGGCGTGTTTAGCCTTCATATACGCGACCCAGAAACTGCGCCCCTATCTCTTAACACACGAAACCATCGTGGTGGCAGCAGCAAACCCGATAGCGTACTTAGCTTCAAAGCCGGTCCTTACAGGGAGAACCGCCCGATGGATGCTTCAATTGTCGGAATTCGAGATCAAGTACCAGCGGCCAAACACCGTAAGAGGACAAGCAATAGATGACCTTATGGATATGTTCCCAGGAGCGGGAGACGATGAAGTACATGAGTATATACCCGGAGAAGTCGTGGCTGCAGACGCTGACAAACCGTGGGCCATGTTCTTCGATGGATCTTCTTACGGGTCTGTCGGAGGAGCGGGAGTAGTCTTCGAATCCCCACAAGGAGAACTATTCTCATATTCATTCAAGCTGGACTTCCCATGCAGTAATAATGTAGCAGAGTACGAAGCCCTAATTCTATGACTCCAAATGGCAAAAGAGCTCAATCTAGGAAGTGTTGAAGTCAAAGGCGATTCTCGGCTTGTTACGAATCAAGTGAACGACGACTTCTGCGTCAAAGAACCACATCTGGCACCCTACCGAGGCGGAGGCATAAAGACTAATAAGTCAAACGGGATCAACTTTGGACCATACCGGTAGGGGCGGAAACAAACACACGGATGCCCTGGCAACCCTGGAAAGTAAGGTACATTTAAAAGACAGGGAAGAGGGGACGGTCACAATACGGAGAAGAGGGTTACCTAGTACGTGGAAGGAAGACTTGTCCTTCGAGGAGGCGGACGATTGGAGAAACGTATACATCGATGATTTGACGCGGATAAATGTAGAACTGGTGATTCCCATCCAAGCCCTAAAATAATTTGTGATGATTCAAGGTGCGTTGTACTACCGGGAGGCCGGAGGATCCCTTGCGAGATGCGTAAATAAAAGGGAAGCAGAGAAGCTGCTGCAAGGATTACACGAGGAGACTTGTGGACAGACCGGCGATGTCCACTTATAAAGAAAGCTTCAGAGGATGGGCGTATATTATCCAAGCATGTCAGCCAAGGAGGAGCGCTCTAGGATAGTTGTGCCGATTGTCAAGCTCCGCCACAACCTTCGGAAGTCTGCACGGCCGAGGGAGTAGACTGGAGACAGCCTTACGTTGACTTCATCCAGCACAGGAAACTGCCTAGCGACAGACGAATGGCTCTAAAAATACAGAGGAAGGCGTCGCGTTTCTTCATCCATGAAGGCGTGCTCTACCGGAAAATCTATGGTAACGCCGCGTTGCGATACCTGTCGAATCAAGAGGCAATAAAAGTCATGACCCGATATCATGACGCAGAACACCAAGGGATGCGAAAGTTGTTCCTACAATTGTATGAAGGAGGGTTTTACTGGCCTACCATGGAAAGCGACACCTCGGAACACGCTCGAAGATGTCTGCAGTGCCAGAAACATGGGAATTTAATCCAGGCGCCTCACGCACTATTGCATAGCATAGTAAGGTCGTGGCCATTTCATAGTTAGGGGTTCGATCTCATAGGTCCGATCAACCCGACCTCCTCGAGACGATACAAGTACATAATTACCACCACTGAATACGCATCAAAATGGGTTGAGGTTATACCCCTAAAAGACTACGCTGGAGCTACAATAGCTGCGTTCATCAAAGAGCACATCATTTGCAGATTCGGTGCACCTATGATAATCAGGGCAGATAACGCAAAATCTTTTGTGAACAAGGATGTGATCGATCTACTCCGCCAATACAACATAAGACTTCACACGTCTACCCCTTATTACCCCAAAGGAAATGAGCAGGCGGAGGCGACGAACAAAACGCTTATCCGCATCCTCAGTAGGATAGTACATGACCTATAGGGAATGGCACGAACTGCTTCCGTTGGCACTTTGGGCATATAGAATCTCTAAACGAAGTTCCACCGGCGCATCCCCTTATTCACTGGTCTACGGAGAAGACGCAATTCTATCTGCAGAGGTAGCAATCCCATCTGCAAGAGTAGCAATGTCTAACCATACCACACCAGATGAAGTGATCCGCTTTGCCCATTTAGACACAATATAGCAAAGAAGAACGCGGGCAGAAAGGTTCGCGGAAGCTTACAGAAAGCGCGCAGCTAACTACTACAACCAGAGCGTAAAAGAGAGGACATTCAAGGTCGGTGAACTAGTCTTGAAAATCGCCCCGCCCGCACAAAGAAATGCCAATGATGGAAAATTCGCGGAAAATTGGGAAGGACCTTTTACAATAAGAAAGGCGGCAGAAAGCGGATACTACAAGCTTCGGCGCATGAACGGAACTAAATTTAAGACGCCCATCAATGAAAAATGGTTGAAGAAATTTTACGCATAAGTCATGCCATGTAAACGCCCTCCTCGATAAATAAAGTAAGTGGTAAAAAAAAACATGCTTTCGATTAACTGAAGTTCTACGAAAGGTCTCAGGCAGCCAAGGGAGTCTGATCGACTGACAAACTTTACAAAAGGTCTCAGGGAATCCAAAGTTTCCTGATTGACTGAAAAACTTTACAAAAGGTCTCAGGGCATCCAAAGGCGCCTGATTGACTGACAAACTTTACAAAAGGTCTCAGGACAGCCAAAGGCGCCTGATTGACCGACAAGTTCTACAAAAGGTCTTAGGGAATCCAAGGGCGCCTGATCGACTGACAAACTTTACAAAAAGTCTCAGGGCAGCCAAGGGAGCATGATCGACTGACAAATTCTACAAAAGGTCTCAAGGCAGCCAAGGGCGCCTGATCGACCGATAAACTTTACAAAAAGTCTCAGAGCAGCCAAGAGCGCCTGATTGACTGATAAATTTTACAAAAGGTCTCAGGGCAGCCAAAGGCGCCTGATCGACTGAAAAATTCTACAAAAGGTTTCAGGGCATCCAAAGGCACCTGATAGACTAACACATTATACAAAGCTGCGGGACATCCAAAAGCGCCCGATTGATTGTAAGCCTTCAAAAGAGCCTCAGGGAATCCAAAGGCGCCTGATCGACTGGAAAATCCGGCAGAAGTATCAAATCCTTCAAAAGATTCTCCGGGCAAAAACCAGTACCCATGAAAGGGGGAGTAGGCGCGTTTAACCAGCGCCGGCCCCACCCAAAACCCTGGAAACAAAATAAAAAAAGGGGGAAGGGGGAATAGGCGCGTTTAACCAACGCCCGACCCACCAAGAACCCCTGAAACAAAGGGACAAAAGGGGGGAGGAAGTAGGCGCGTTTAACCAACGCCCGCCCCACCCAGTATCCTTGAAACAAAAGAACAAAAAGGGAGAGGGGGGAGGCGCGTTTAACCAACACCCGCCCCACCCAATACCCTTGAAAAAATGAGGGGAGTAGGCGCGTTTAACCAACGCCCGCCCCACCCAGAACCCCTGAAACAAAGGAACAAAAACGGGGGGAGGGAGGTTAGTAATGACAGGAAATAATGGTGAAACGTATCCTTCATTATGGAAACATCAATTCCAGGCATTACCCATTACCATTCTCTTTCATTACTCAAACGTTTCACTTCTTACGAGGCCAGGGTACATTTTGTTGCGACTTGTATAAATAGGTCTCACCTATTTCCACCAAAAAATACGTTTTGGTCAGGAGAATACAACACTCAGAAATCACCTGTTAGCTTTCCATATTGCTAGCGTTACACTTTCTGATACAAGTCGTAAAACAACCACTCTTCAAGAATCAACTATTCTGGTCTCAACACTCTCTTCGCTTCCCTCCCCAAGACCAACCCTTCTCCTTCACTTTGTGACCGAAGCAAGTCTGGAACGACCATTTCTGTGTTTAGGCCGGATTTGTACAGATTGATCTCTTGAATCTAAAGTACTCCCGTGTAGTACATTGTTTAGGGTTTAGACCCGTTTCTCATCCACAACACACGAAATTACTGAAATCAGCAGAAACCGTTTTCACCCTCAAATAATTGGCGACCACAGTGGGAGATTAATCTCTCGGTTACAATAGCGGTTTCCAATTCTCGATTTCATTTTCAGCACCAAATATTGAGATGGTAGAAGCAAACCGATTTTGAGATGGTAGAAGCAAACTGGCTGCTTGGGGAACAACGGCTTGGTTATCAGACGACTCTGGAATGACTGGGGACTTCTCGCAATCACGATGATGCCGCCCGCAAAACTAAAACTAACACCGTAAGATCCATTTTTTTTTTGGGAAACTGTAGAAGCGGGTAAGTCTTGTTAGACAAAGTACGTAACCTATTACGTGGATTTTTCACATGGATGATAGAAACCGATAGCCATGATAATCCCATGTTTCATCCTATACTTTCTACTGTCACGTAATTCCATGACCTTCCTAGGATACTTGTGTTGCTTATAACCATGATCAAATCGGTGTTCTTCTAAAAACAATTCATTCCAAAGAATAATCCAAGATCCTCGTAGGTAATACTTATCTATCAATTCAAGAATCCAAAAGAAAATCAAACCATAAACCATGCGTTCTATTTTTATTTCAAAAAAAAAAACCTAAGTAAAGAAGTTCAAAAAACAGAAACGCATTCAAGGAAAACCATCCAGTAATGGATTGCTCTTCTTAGAAAAAGCCTCCTTCGTGCTTTGGAAAGCCGCCCGTTTCAGCTTCAGCTTCCTGGAAACCTTTCGATTTCCTCAACCTATTGTGTGATCTCATCCGCGGAAGGGCCTTAGACCGCCTCGGGCCTGCAACTTTTCGATCTCAGAGAGACCTTCAACAAACCAAGGAGCGTTGAACTCGAAGTCTACACACACGTTACGATGGAGCTTCCAGCTTGAGATTACATCCTCGGAAACAGTGTGACCAGTCACCTTGCACGTGTCGTCAATCGAAGATAAAGCTTCCTCTACACGCTTGATCAACGCAAGTCGACTAGTAATCCTTTTGGTCGTGGCGATATGTCCGTATCTTTCCCATATCTTAGTGTATAGTTTCGCATACTTGGTTGTCACACTAAAGCCTCTGATCAGCACGTGATCCTTATAAGGAACCAGGTATGGAGGAGTGAAGATACAGCCCACAACTGAATCAACAACCGTCAAGGGATTCCTAACTACAATTGCGCCAGCAGTCACTGGAGTACTCTCCACCACTTGGGTCGCGTCAACGTCTTCAGGATGATCAACTTTGATGTCCAAATCGCCAGCCGACGCAGTTTCTGCAATTGGAGGTACGACCACGTCTTCACCATGGAGAGTCTCTACTTCAAGACCATCCTCGGGAACACTTTCCTCCCGTGATATCAAGTTTTTGGTTTTACTTCAAAAAAAGAGAGAGAGAAAGAGGAAAGAAAGAAAGAGATATGTGGAAGACTCACCAATTCACCTTCAGACTCACTGGAGGAAGACTCAACGCTGTTGTCAGAAGAACTATTCTCGTCGTCACTGGACTCCGAACTTTCTTCCTTCTCGGATTCCCCTTCACCATGGGTAAGATCGGCGTTGCCACCCTCCACCTCAGGAGGCGTCGTTTTCTGACTACGCGCAAGTTTGGTAAAGACGTTCACGCTGCTGAGACCCTGGGAAAGGCACCAGGACAGACATTCAGAAATAAAACGAATATTTACGCAATATAACTAAACCAGCAAGAAAGTGATACATACCCGAATATTGGAAGAACTGAAGGTCACGAAAGCCGCCGGATCTGACCAAAAACCGCCTGCACGATCTTTTGACCTTCGCTCCCGCCCTTGGGGACTGTCCGCGTCCGGACTAGGGGACTTTCGCTTGGTCGAAGAGGGATCCCTCAACAGTGGATGCTCTGCTAAAACCACAGGGAAGGCTTACCACGACAATTTTCTACCACATCATTCACGAATCCATGGATGGCGAGAAACTCATCCTGCCAGAACATGTTATACTTGTAGGTCGTTGATAGACTTCGATCCGAAAGCAGGAAAGGGAGACTTTTACCCAACATAATAACACTAGCATCGAGAGAAGATGGCAACGAGTCTTCTGGAGCAACCGGCTGACGAATGAGTGGTACCCCTTGGTCAAACCCCATATGTCGAGCCACCCTATCGATATTATAAGAGACTTCCTTGCAAGATCCTCGAAAGAAAGACGAGACATGACCGGGCATACAACTTCGCATGAATACAACCTCTCCAACGCCATATCCTTTTCAGCAGAAAGCAAAGACATGTTCGGAGAAGGAGCAAAAGTGTTAACCTGAACTATGGATGCATGCACCAGAGCCCATGGACGAAAGTTGACCGCGCACGAATTATCGAGGAATTCAACCAGGTTTGAACCGGCTTTTGGGCGCCTATTCAACCAGCGAAGTATCCTGGAACCACCACAAGACTCGGGAAGTGAAGTCAGCGGTTTGGGAGCGTATTTCTCGAAATGCTCCCATAACCATGGCTGGAGAAAAGCGGCATGGACATACGAGTCCACTTTCATGTAACCGCACATGTCCGCAACCAGATGATCCAAATGTGTGTACAGAGAACCGAGAAACAAGCCGACAATGGGGAGAACGACACCTTTCGCTAATTTTATGGAAAACTTGATAAGTTCTTGTCTTATCTCCTTCTTACAAGAGCCATCATCGAAAACATCTCTGGATAACCAAAGAGCCAGGAATGCCGCGACATGAAGTGTACTATTCTTTCGATTCAGCTCCGACTGATCAGGAAACCATTGAGATACCCACCAGCTATAGAAGCACCTCGTCTCGTTTTCCTTCCGAACGAACTCTTTCGACTTCGCAACAAGAGCGGCGCTCATTTCTTCTTCATCTTCAGACAACTTGATATCAAGGTTTCCTGTTATGGGAATGTTCAGCAAGACGGCCACACTCTCTAAAGAGATAGTCATTTCACCTCACCTGCATATGGCCGTATGAGTGTCTGGACAACATCTGGAGATGAAAGCAACCAAGCCCGGGATATCTTTCCTAATTTGAAGTGTTGCAGAAGCCATGACAACATCAATGATTTGCGCCTTGGTCAAGCTGGCTCTTACGCAGTCCTGACTTATCATGAATTGCATCCATTTGTCAAAAGAGCGCAATAGACTCAGACAGATTTTAAAGTCAATAGGAGAAGCAGAATACTCTTTCCTCTGAAGGCAAAACCGTATTACTCCTCCTGGACGGACCGACCGGGTCCCTCCTTCACCCTCCGAACCGGTCAAAAGAATCGACACATACTTGGAATGGTTTCTCCTAGCTGTGGCAGAAGACATTGTGAAGAATTCATCATCCATGTTTGGCTTGGAGTTGCCAACGTCTTTTGATACGGCAGAACTTTTCTCAGGCGACATCTTAACGAAAATTTTCTTGCGCTGCTTTCACCTTCAAAGTAACTACAATAGAACAAGACAAAGAGAAGTTACTACAAAAAAGTGCATGAAAACTATTTTATCAACAACGGAGAATCCATTTTGGACGCGAGCCAATTTTTTTTAAGTTGAGAGTCATATCACGCATAGCCAGAGAAATGGAGACGGGGAAACCCTACGTCACCGCGGAAAACACGCCCCTCCCCGAAGCCGTACCTTGCAGCAGAAAGTACGCTCTAGGCCAAGAAAGTGCGCCTCCCACCGTGCAAACTACGCACACGGCCACACCGAGGAAAATGAGGGAACCCTAAAAACTAGGTTTTCGTGGGAAAGGAATTGGTGGCAGCCACCTGCCCGTGCATGCCTACTTTTCATAATAATTGAGGTGGCTAACATTACTGTAGTGTTCAGCTGGAATATTTCTACAAATTTATAGAGGATATACCTATAGCTAGGGTTTGCACCAACACAAAAAAAAAATATATTGAAAGAGAAACGCTGGAGTACATACCTGGAATGTGCTTGCCCGCTTTATTGCTACCACTCTACCGCTAGTACCAGGTGATCGCTGTCGTATGCGTCAAAAATAATTCACTTTCTCACTTAACTAAATTTAAATGAAGTATGTGGTAAGAAAGAGTTTGTTCCCACAGAGAGGCTTTTGTTGTTATGCAAATTTCAGTTTCTTAGTAACCAATGGGGGGATTTTTGTTTTAGCAAAGCAATAAAAGTAATTGAAAGCAATAAAATAATTTGAATAATCAATAAGGAGAAGATATTGGTCACGGGATAGTATCATTCACAAACATGTATTTTCGTCAATGACTAGAATTGGATATCTCATTTACTAAAAGTCCTAGGATACCTTGATCGCAAGTATATCCCGCTAATTCCCTGATTCCATCACAACCACATTAAAAGATGTATATGTGAATTCTTCCTAGAAAGCAACCTAAAGTGTAAAAGCACAATTAAGTTTAACTCCCTAAAGCACTAAGTTCTATGGAATAAGACTAATCAAGGCAATCAAACGTGTAAAAGCACTAATTCGATTTAACCAAGGTTATGATTCATTTGTGACTAGTAGGATATATCATTACAAGCACTAACCACAATTATGCTACTTATAATCAGGGATAAACAACTTTTCCGTATTGAAAACCCTAACAAAGCTTTAGAAATGAATGTAAATCGGATTGATTCCGGACTCAACCAAATAAACAATCAAATCATATAACAATATAAACCATGAATCATAAACAATAACTTAATGAGACAAAACTAATCCATAAATGCAAATATCATGTTGTGAAATCCACTTCATCCCATAACCAATAATAATATTTAGCTACTCATAGCTTTTGAGTTCATCATAATCATAATCAAAAATGAAATGAAGGAGATGAAAAATAAATAAAAGCAAACCCTAGTCGCCGTTCTCCAAAAACTCCAAGTAGAAAATATGTGCTATCCGAAGAATAAAAACTTTTTATTTTTGTAGCTTTTCTCCAACTTCTTGGATTAGGTCCAATCTACAAAGTCCAATACAAAGATGTCCACTAAGCCCATATGAGAGAAATACCCATGTATAAATTCTGCCAAAAATATCTCGCAGGAAAACTGGTGCTAGCGCCGGAAAATTGCCGGTAAAGTATCCTAGGTGACCGGCAAAGTCCACCCGGTCACCGATCAACGAGTTAAATCGGGAAGTCAACTGAGTTAGCACGGTCAAACTCAGTAAAATCATGAGTCAGAACCGAGTCAGCTATTCAAGTGAGCTAACTGAGCTGACTTGTTTGAATTGCCATGGACGAAGCCATTGTACTCTTGCACAGGCCATAACTACTGTTGCATCATGATTGCGCTTCTGTGCAACATAACTCCCTAGCTGCAGCTTGCGAACCATCCTTCCTGTTCATCTCCTGCTTCAGCTAGTACTCAGAGCTTCACAATCTTCAATTGCAAAAACTGCCTCAACTGCAGATCCACCACCAATATTCAAATGCCACTTGCACTGCAATAAACTTAACACACATAACTCGAGCTTTCATGTCAACAGATGCACTCAGCTTTCACTGCCTCCATTAGCATTGGCCAAAACTCAGGACCACCACATAATTTCATCTCCAACTTCAACTTCTCAGCCTCAGGGCATGCTACTCCCTGCAACTCAGTTCAGCTCACTGGCATCTTTTCCATTTCAGCACCAGAGATCCAGTTAACTCCATTCAATCCTGCACACAACCATTGTTAATTACAAGACCAAGCCAATACCTTCTGTTGCTACCCATCTTCACTGCAACATGAGCTACAAAGCTACATGACCACCAACCCTTGATAGCAGCATCACCAGCTCACTGCACCTATCTTTATAGCTCTTTCCCAGCTCATTTCAACCACCTACTATCTCCACTGACATCTGCAACTTGTTCAATTCAAGAATCCATCACAGCTCCATACATTGCATCCACTCTTTATTGCACAACTGCTCCAGCTAACTGCATCCAACCCTTGAAGCTCAAACCATACTTCCCCATTGTCTAAGTTTCTCCAGGCAGTGAACCACTTAGAATAATTTCTCTTCCTGCATCAGACTCAAGCCAGCCTCCAACTGCAGTAACTGCACTCCATTTAAGCTTCATTTCTTCTCTAGTTTACAGCATCATATCCGGTAACTCAGCTCTACATAACAACAGCTCTACTTTCATCCTCCATATATCCACAAGAGCAATACACAAGCCTAGCCTGCAACATCTCATTACACAACATCACTACTTACATCTCTTCTTAGTTCTTCTTTGTTGAGCTTCAGTTCAGGTGCAAATGTGTACTGTTGCTCCATCTCCTCTTCAATCCATTGCCACCAACAGACGAACTTCTCTGTCCTTGTTTTGAGTCTCCAGCTGCAACTTATCTCAACAACCAAGCCTCAAGCCATTGTCACTGCACTTCTCTTGTAGCACATCACCAACAACACAGTAGCTCATCCTCAAGCACTTGCCATTCTCATGTTCAACTGCAATCTCCATTTCTGTGTCATACATAACCACTGCAACATCATAACACCCCATTCTGCAAGCTATTTGATTCCACCAACACACCATCTAGAGCTACAGCTGCAATACAACTTCTTTTTCTTCCCTGAGTCACATCGATCTCCTCCTTTTATTACTGCAAATATTTCTTGTATCACCAAAGACCCATCTTCTTATTATCGAATTCGATTCAGTTTCACCTAATTCATATCTCCAATCCTTCATCTGGATTTAATATGAAACAGCAAATCCTAGCTCATTTCACTGATTTTCCAGCCACCAACTCAGATTCAAATCCCATTCAAGAACAACACACAGCATAACCCCCATCTGTATTTCCTTTTTGACCTGAATTTCATAGCCAAACCCTTTGATAAACATCTATCGATTACAACCAGCTCAACCCATTTCTTCTCTACATCAGATTCATGGAAAAACCATTTCAAACCCATCAAGCAGACATCTCAGATCTCATTTCAAAACCCTAAATTTCTTGTTCTTGAGTCTTGACAGAAACCATTAAATCCCCATCAGAACAACACCATTTCTTCCTCGAATTCTAACCAAAGTTCGATTTACTTCTTGACCTCAGATTTATCTCAACTGAACTCTCGAATCTCTCTCAGCCAGCAGCATCCATGACTTGTCTCAGCTCTCTGAAATTGAGGTGAAGTGTAATGAAGAGGAGAAACGATTTCCTCTCTTTCAGGTGGGTGTAGGAGTCGATATAGCCACCCTGATGAGGTATATAAGGGGTACCCAGATGACTCTAAGCACCCAGCAGATTAATACAGGCCACCCAGTGACCATTGGGCCTGTAAGTCTCAGAAAACTGACAGTACATACTTCGCTCCTTCTTGCGCAACATTAGCCTGCTTCAATTGTCGCCTGCGAATTGATCTTTTTGCCATTTCCGCTCCAAATGGACGTTTTCTTCTTCTTTTACTCCCAAGGACTCCATTGCACCTAATAACTCAAAACTAAACATAAGAGATGCAATTCACAAGGATAATAGCAAAGAAATCATAAATACTAAATATAAAATTAAGTGTTTTACAACACCTATCAAATTCCCCCACACTTAGACTTTGCTAGTCCTCGAGCAAATCAAACAAAACAAATTCTAAAACATACATACAACTCCGTCTCGTGAGGTTTTACTAGAGATATACCCACACAACCTACTTTTCCAACTTACTAGTTCTTCGTAATGATAGCATCCAACGCGCTAAGAAGACATAGAGATTCTGCACACTAGTCATAAGAAGTTAGACACATATATGAACACAATATCATCCTTAAAAGTTGAGAGAGAAATAACCATCCCTTCTCGAAAGAAATTCGGGTTCAGAGTGATCAAAAGTATCGACTCTGCCTCACAAGAAAAGGGTTTTATGAAGTTGCTCTCAATACTAAACAGCTTTTTTATGTCACACATGTGTCCAGGTAAGAGTGAAGAGAGAATCCTGCGACATGTTGAATGGTAGGAAGGCAAAACCCTCCGAATTTTTTTGAAAACACACATATTTTATTCATTTTGATAACCCTTTTTTCTGATGATCTCTGAGAAAGGAAATCAACCACTTAACGAAGGTGGGAATATGCTTACTTACCTCGTTATCCGTCCGGCGTGTAGTTAGCACCACTCTCACAACATCCATAGAAACGTCTTCGGTCTTCAATCCTTGTCTTCATCTTTGTCTTCGGTCTTCAACTCTTGATGATGAAACCTTGAACTTCGTAAAATCTTGACAATGTAACTCTTTTCCTCTAAATCCTTGTTGCTTGAAACTTCATTATGAATATTTCTTTTTCGATTGGCTTTATTGAATGAATACAAAACCAAAGAAGAACTAAACAAACCAAAATATGATGCAATGATTTTTTTTCTTTTCTTTTTTGTTTTTTCTCTTTTTTTTTTTGTTTTTTTCTCTCTTTTTTTTTAATAAGACTAGAAAAATAACAAATACAAAATGAAAACAAAACAAACTAATAAAACTAATGATGAACCTAACAAATTTTCTCTTGTCTTTTTTTTTCATTTTTTTTTTAATTTGAGACAAGAGAAAATAAATTACAAATTAACAAATAAGATAAAATAAAAATCTAAGTACAAAGGCCATGGTATAAGTACTTTACCGCTCAATTCTTCACAACTTGTATGTCTCGATATCATAAACTTCTTGAATTCTCATCTTGATAATCTTCACTCTTGTACAATAGTCTTCAACTTGTAAAATTCTGCTCCTTGTCTTGTTGCTTTACTTGAATCTGAAATCTGCTCATTTCTGTACCATTGCTTGTAAACCTTGAACGTCTTCAACTTTCCTTCGAATTTGTGATGCTCCTCTTGTTGATGATGATGGTGTTTCTATGGACTTGTTGGTGTAGAGAGAGATAAAGTGGATGGTGTTAACTGCGAACAAGATTACAAGTGGTATGTAAGTTAGCAATTCGATATCACCCTCATGATTGATAAAATAGCACTGAAGAGATCAAAGTAGTGCTTCTATTGGTGGGAGTTTAGGTAGCTCACCATTCTGCCCGGAATTAACGTACGGTGTCACACACTCTAAAAGCACATATTTAGACAGGTACAAAGAATTTAAGGTCGGTGCCTCTCATGATGTAACATGGGTAGTCTCCACTATAGGGGACCACAACTCTACTACCGAATTCAGTCTGCACCTCATTTGCCATTGGCATGGTTAAATCCAACTTTAACTCTCATACAAGTAAGAAACCCGATCATGTTCTCTGTCATCTCTAAGTTCAGTCACTCTTATGAGAATCTCGATGTAATCTTAGCGACATGTATACTATGTGACTCTAAACTAACCACAAGTTGGATTTTCTTATTCACTAATTTACAAAAATTTGAAATTTTTACAATGCAAATGCTTAACCATTCCCCCACACTTAAACTTTACATTGTCCTCAATGTAAATTGAGTCATCCAAAGTAATTCAAGGTGGGAAACTCTAACATGATATGTGACAAGAAATCAGAAAAAAATAAAAACAAGACAAGAAAAACTAAATATAAGACAAGAAAATAAATACAATACAAGAAATACTCATCATTTGGGTTGCCTCTCATTTAGCGTTTGGTTTAAATTCGTCGGCCCGACTATCTCCTTGCTTTCTAAGCCTCCTCCAGAGGGAGTACTTCCATAAAGTTAACTCCTTCCACCACTTTGGAAGTGAAATTCTCATAATATGGTTTCAACCGGTGCCCATTGACTTTAAGTTCCTTGCCTGTAGTTATGCTACGAATTTCTACTACACCATGATAAAACACATTAGTAACAATAAAAGGTCCAATCCATCGTGACCTTAATTTACCCGGAAATAAATGCAAGAGAGAATTAAACAAAAGCACTTTCTGCCCAATGCAAAATTGTTTCCTAGAAATCATGTTATCATGAAATGCTTTCGTATTTTCCTTATAAATGCGTGAGTTTTCAAATGCATCATTGTGAATCTCCTCTAGCTCTTGGAGTTGTAACTTTCTTTTCTTTCCAGCCCCATCCATCTCCATATTGCATTGCTTAATAGCCCAAAACGCCTTATGCTCAATTTCAACGGGTAAATGACAAGGTTTACCATACACAATCCTAAAGGGAGACATCCCGATAGGTGTCTTGTATGCGGTTCTATAAGCCCAAAAAGCATCATTAAGTCGCATGCTCCAATCCTTCCTTGTTGGATTCACCGTCTTCTCTAGTATGGATTTCACCTCTCGGTTGGATACCTCGGCTTGTCCATTTGTTTGGGGATGATAAGGTGTTGCAATCTTGTGCGACACATTGTACTTCTTCAACAAGCTTTCTAAGATCTTGTCTTTGAAGTGAGAACCCCTATAACTAATTATGGCTCTTGGAATTCCAAACTTTGCAAAGATGTTAGCTTGCACAAAATCTGAAACCACTTTAGAATCATTAGTTGGGGTGGCCTTAGCTTCCACCCATTTCGAGACATAATCAACAGCAAGTAAGATATAAAAATTCCCATGAGAATTGACAAAAGGACCCATAAAATCAATACCCCATACATCGAAAACTTCAATAAATTGAATAAAAGTTTGTGGAATTTGATTTTGGGCACCTAGATTGCCTGTTATTTGGCACCTATCACAAGTTGTAAAAAATATATACGCATCCTTGAACAAGGTTGGCCAATATATACGCATCCTTTCAAGTACCTTGTGAGCGGTTCTCTTACTCCCAAAATGTCCTCCGCAAGCATAAGAGTGACAAAAAGACAAGATAGAATGAAATTCGGATACGGGAACGCACCTTCGTATTACTTGGTCACTACAATGTTTCCAAAAGTATGGATCATCCCATATGTATTGGTTTTCTAACTTCTTAAGTTTGTCTCTCTCAGCACGATTACAAGTTCTTTGGGATTTTTTTGGATACCAAGTAATTGACAATATCGGCATACCATGGTTCTCCAAAGGAAATTGAGAATAGTTGCTCATCCGGGAAACTTTCACGCAATGGGATAGCTTCCTTGTCCACAGCAAGACGGCTCAAGTGATCCGCAATGGTGTTCTCAATTCCTTTCTTTTCCTTGATTCATATGTCAAACTATTGCAAGAGTAAAATCCATCGTATGAGCCTCGATTTTCTTTCTTCATTAGCAAGTACCTAAGTGCTGCATGATCATAAAAGACAACAACTTTTGTACCAATTAAATATGAGCGAAATTTCTCCAATGCAAATACAATAGCTAACAACTATGTTTCAGTGGTTGTGTAGTTTTGTTGGGCCTCATTTAACGTTCTAGAAGCATAATAAATAGCATGAGGAATCTTCCCCACACGTTTCCCAAGCACCGCACCAACCGCATAGTCACTTGCATCGCACATGAGATCAAAACGCTTGCTCCGATCTGGTGGTTTAATGATAGGGGCTGAGATCAAAAGTTCTTTCAAACGATTGAATGCCGTCACACACTTTTCATCAAAGTTAAAAACCACATCTTTTTGCAATAAGTTGCAAAGTGGTGATGCTATCTTGGAAAAGTCCTTGATAAAAACCTGATGACCAAGAAAAGAGCGTATCTCCCTCACCGTAGTGGGAGGGGTTAAAGCACGAATAAGGTCTTTATCGACTTCCAAGCCTTTAGAATATATTATATGGCCTAAAACTATGCCATGAGTTACCATAAAATGGCACTTCTCCCAATTCAGCACAAGATTTGTTTCAACACATCGTTCAAGGTTAGAGACAAGTTGTTCAAGCAAAGGTCAAATGAATCACCAAAGACACTAAAATCGTCCATGAACACTTCGATTATGTTTTCAACATATTCTGAGAAGATACTTACCATACACCTTTGAAAGGTATCTGGAGCATTGCACAAGCCAAAAGGCATCCTTCTATAAGCAAAAGTACCGACAGGACAAGTGAAAGTGGTTTTCTCTTGATCCTCCGGTGCTATCACAATATGATTATAACCTGAATAGCCATCAAGGAAGCAATAGTAAGAGTGTCCAGCTAAACGTTCAAGCATTTGATCAATAAATGGTAAAGGAAAGTGATCTTTTCTAGTGCTGGCATTCAAGTTCCTGTAATCAATACAAACTCTCCAACCGGTTTGCACACGAGTTGGGACAAGTTCATTCTTATCGTTCTCCACTACCGTCACACCTGATTTCTTTGGTACTACTTGTACCGGGATCACCCACTTGCTATCGGATATAAGGTAGATAACACTCACGTCCAAAAGCTTTAGTATTTCCTTTTTCACAACTTCCATCATTGGAGGGTTCAAACGACGTTGCGCTTTCCTCATAGGCTTTGCATCGTCCTCCAAACGGATTTTGTGCATACAAACGGCAGGGCTTATACCCTTGATATCATCAATTGTCCTTCATATGTCCATCTTGTACTTCCTTAGCACCCTTAGAGCATCTCCAAGAGAGGGTGGATTTATTTATTTTTAGTGACACATAGGATTTTAGACCCCCGTTTGGCATAAATCCATCTCCAGCAGTAGGGTGCTACAAGTTAGAAGGGACCAATTACTAAATGGGAACAAGGGAATATTGATAAACTTCCCCACTCTCAATTTCGGTTTAATAAATTGCCCCCGTTTTTTTCAACTTTTCAAAACTGCCGCCACTGTTAACTTTTCCATCTAATTTAGTTTTCCATCCAATTTTTTACTTATTTACCCTTTACTTGTCACGTTTATCTTCTACTTCATTTTTTCAGGTTCGTCGAGCTCGGTTCATGGATTTAGGGTTCGGGGTTCAGGGTTAGGGGATTAAGGTTCGGGGTTCAAAGTTCATGGTTCACGATATAGTGCAGGGTTAAGGGTTTAGGGTTCATAGTCCAGGCTTCGTGGTTCATAGTTCAGGCTTCGTGGTTCACGATATAGTTCAGGGTTAGTGGTTTAGGGTTCATAGTTCACGACATAGTTCAGGGGTAAATATGACTTTTCAACAGGTGAGATAAGTGCCACCTTGCATTTAACGGGATGGAAAGCGTTATTTGAAGAAAAAAACGGGGCAGTTTAGAAAAGTGCAAAAAAACGGGGGCACTTTTTTTACCCTAATTCAAAACTGGGTCACTTTATCAAAATTCCCTTACTAAATATGAAGGTGTTCAAGAAAGTGTTATCTACACCTCCGGTTGCACCTCCACGTCATGTTTTTAACCAATTTTCTTTTGTTTCTAAGAGTTATATTTATCACTGTTGGAGATGGTTTTTTAGATATGAGGTCCTATATTTACTTATGTGTGGACCCCCATAAATAAAAGGACTAAATAAAAAATCCACGTAGGATTTTTTCCACCTTCTGTTGGAGATGCTCTTAGAAGTTTTTGCTCCTGTAAATCGCTAAGCTTGTTAGAAACAATCACAGGTAAATCTTCCTTGTCACCTAAGTACAAGTACTTTAAGTGATCGGGAAGAGGTTTCAATTCTAACTTTGGAGATTTAACAATTGAAGGTATAAGCTTTTCATCACTGCATGGTAAAGAAATAAAAGAGATATTATGAGTTTCCGGGCATCCTTGTAATGAATTAAGATCACCAAGGGATTCTGTGACTTCATTACCACACTTTACACCATTATCCATGGATGTAGTTAAAACGGTTTCCAAAGCATCATCACCATTTAATTCAAACACTTGTTGTACCAATGTATCCATAACATCAATGGAGAAATAAGATTGGACATCACTAGGATATCTCATCGTCTCGAAAATGTTGAAACATATTGTTTCTCCATCAAACTCCACAGTTAGCGTCCCCTTGTCCACATCAATAATGGTTTTCGCCGTTTTCATGAATGGACGCCCAAGTAAAAATGGAAGAGACGAGTCCGGTGAACCTTCATTCATCTCTAACACACAAAAGTCAGCTGGAAATACAGGTTGATTAACCTGCACAAGAACATCCTCAACAATACCCATTGGGTAGACATTAGAGCGATCGGCTAATTGCAATACAATTCCAGCTTTTTTAAGAGGACCAGGATCAAGTGAATTATACATGGATGCTGGCATAACATTTACGGATGCACCTAAGTCCAACATTGCTTTATCAAATGTAGTGTTACCAATTGTGACGGGAATGTCAAAGATACCGGGATTCTTGCATTTTAGTGGGAGTTTGTGTTGTAAGATTTCCGAAGCATTCTCCCCCACACTTAGCACTTCATTACCTTTGAGCCTTTGCTTGTTGGTACACAAGTCCTTCAACACCTTCGCATATTTGGGAACTTGCTTGATCGCATCAATGAGTGGTATGTTCACATGGATGTTTTTAAGAACGTCTAAAATCTCCTTTTCTAGTTCCGCCTTCTTGGAACTTTCAAATCTGCGAGGGAAAGGTAAAGGAGGAACATAAGTAGAAACCGGAGTTTTAGAGTTAGGAATAGGTACCTTAGAAGTTTGGGGATAATCCTCATTCTTCTCCTCCAAAACAGGTTCCTTTGGTGTTTCCACCTTGCCCGAATCAGTAACTTCGGGTTACACAAGTTGTGTGCCACTTATCAACATAATAGCATTGACGTCCCCTTTTGGGTTGATAGGTTGAGAAGGGAGTTTCCCACCATTTTGTGCTTTCAACTGGTTCAACTCAATAGTCTTAGAAACAACTTGAGTTTGCAAATCCTTAACTGTACTCTCTGTTCTTTGCATAAAAGACTTCAGCAACTCTTCCATATTGGACCCCTGATTTTGAGGTTGTTGTTCTTGTTGTGGAAATTGTTGTTGCTGAAATTATTGTTGATGTAGTTAAAATCTATTCGGACGGTTGAAAGTAGGTTGTTGGACTGCACCTTGCTTATTGGCATAACTAAAATTGGGATGATCTCTCCATCCTGGATTGTAAGTGTTGGAGTAGGGATCATACCCTCTTTGCTGATTTGGAAAGACCGCACTAGCTTGCTCCAACTCTTCACCATATAAAGGTAAAATAACTTCAGCCATCTTTTCCATCATTTGCTCCATATTATCCATCCTTTGATCACGGTGTGATGATGAATCTGTTACTTCATGCACTCGCCTAACCATTGGTTCTCCTCTTGTGTAGAATTGTTGCGAGTTTGCAGCCATGCTTTTAATCAACTCGGTAGCTTGGGCCACCGTCTTGTTCACTAGTGCACCACCGCCCGTTGCATCAAGAAGATATCTATCACTTGATTGGAGACCTTCGTAGAAGTATTGGATTATCATAGCGTTACCAAATTGGTGGTGTGGACAGTTTGCCACTAATCTCTTGTATCGCTCCCCATTCATACAATGATTCTCCTATATTTTGCTTTATCCCACAGATCTCTTTGCGAATTTGAGTAGCCTTCGATGTAGGAAAATACCTCTCTAAGAAAATTATCTTCAACCCGTTCCATGTAGTGACACTTCCAGATGGCAAACATTACAACCAATCCTTAGCGCTATCCACCATAGAAAATAGAAAAACTTTCAACATTGCACCATAAGCATCAGTCTCCGCTGGAAGCATGGCCTTGACAATGGTATGGAATTCCATAAGATGCTTGTTTGGGTCTTCATTCACCATGCCATGGAAATTTGGTAACTCTCTAAGCAACCCCGGCTTGATCTCGAAGGTTGACTTAGTTTGGATATACCATTGTTGTGCATCAAGCCTATGAGAAGCCAAGTCCTTGAGTGTACGATTTGCATTACCCATTGCTTCTTATTATGCTTCTTCTTCTTCTGCTAGTGGTTCTTCTACGAATGGAACCTCTTATTCTTCTTCTAGTTGTAACTCTTCTTCCACTTCTAATTCTTGTTCTTCCATTGTGTCTTGACTTGGTTGGAGTATTATGCCTCTTCGAGTAGTTATCCCGCACCTTGGATAGTTCCAATCTTTAGAAGCCAGGGATTAGGTACCTGAAAACAATTCTCGCAAACAAGTGAGAAACAAGACAAGAAACAAAAAGAAAATATAAAAGCAGAAATAATAAAAAGAAACTAAAAACTATGTAACAAGCCGTATGCTCCCGGCAACGGCGCCAAAATTTGATCGTTGTCGTATGCGTCAAAAATAATTCACTTAAGTATGTGGTAAGAAAGAGTTCGTTTCCACAGAGAGGCTTTTGTTGTTATGCGAATTTCAGTTTCTTAGTAACCAAAGGGGGGATTTTTGTTTTAGCGAAGTAATAAAAGTAATTGAAAGCGATAAAATAATTTGAATAATCAATAAGGAGAAGATATTGGTCACGGGATAGTATCACTCACAAACATGTATTTTCATCAATGACTAGAATTGGAACTTTAATCTCTCATTTACTAAAAGTCCTAGGATACCTTGATCGCAAGTATATCCCGCTAATTCCTTGATTTCATCACAACCACATTAAAAGATGTATATGTGAATTCTTCCTAGAAAGCAACCTAAAGTGTAAAAGCACAATTAAGTTTAACTCCCTAAAAGCACTAAGTTCTATGGAATAAGACTAATCAAGGCAATCAAACGTGTAAAAGCACTAATTCGATTTAACCAAGGTTATGATTCATTTGTGACTAGTAGGATATATCACTACAAGCACTAACCACAATTATGCTACTTATAATCAGGGATAAACAACTTTTCGGTATTGAAAACCCTAACAAAGCTTTAGAAATGAATGTAAATCGGATTGATTCCGGACTCAACCAAATAAACAATCAAATCATATAACAATATAAACCATGAATCATAAACAATAACTTAATGAGACAAAACTAATCCATAAATGCAAATATCATGTTGTGAAATCCACTTCATCCCAGAACCAATAATAGTATTTAGCTACTCATAGCTTTTGAGTTCATCATAATCATAATCAAAAATGAAATGAAGGAGATGAAAAATAAATAGAAACAAACCCTAGTCGCCGCTCTCCAAAAACTCCAAGTAGAAAATACGTGATATCCGAAGAATAAAAACTTTTTCTTTTTGTAGCTTTTCTCCAACTTCTTAGATTAGGTCCAATCTACAAAGTCCAATACAAAGATGTTCACTAGGACTATCAATGGGTACCCAATTACCCCGAACCGGACCGGACCCAGCTGAATTGGGTCCGGTTTTGGGTCCTCATATTGGACCCATTAGTAGTTTTAATACCCGACGGGTAGAACCGCTAAGGAACCGGTTAGTTTCGGGTCCTTATCGGGTATACCCGACCTAAATTTGCTTAAAACCTCAAAATAAGGTATCAAGCTATGATAATTCTGCCTGTCACTCTCTGAAACCTCTCTTCTTGAGAACCTAAACTATGCTTGAAAAAACGATTTCCATGGCGACTGTTGAATCGACACGATTTCGTCACTACCCCATGCCTTTTGTAGTTTAATTTTATTCCTTTTCTAGCTTAATATACCATTTCTAAGTAATTTGATTTTCCTGTTATTATTATTGGTAGTTAATAGAGAAGAATCAAAGTTATTCAAGTTCTGGCTTGATTAATAAGGATGGGTTATGGAAAAATTCAAACTTTGAATGAGTTTTATATGGAGTTAGATGGTGTTTTTAAACGAGAAAAAAGCTGAAGAACACTAGTTGTTGTCACTGTTTGTTGGGAAGTGAATGGTTGAATTAGAGACTGTTTCGGTGTGTGAATGCTTAGAAATGTTGGGTTGTATTCAAGCATGAATTTGCAGGTGAAGAAGACATACGAGGAGCTCAATATAGCAGGGAGAGATACACCTCTTGACAGCAACAAAATTGCACATAAATTGTTTGATGAAAAGCCTGAATTAAGAAAAAAAGGGTAAAAATTATTATTTCATTCTTTATTTATTCAGTAATTGTACGGGTGATTTGTTGGTGGATTTGATTAATTTGATCGTTTAGGATATGGGATATGTGGCTTATTAAATTTCCAAGGCTTTGCGATTGAAATTACTCCTAGGTGTACTAAAACATCGTTTAACATTGCGTTCCAATCTATCTAATGGTGGAATGTTCTGAATTTATGCCGTTTGATTCATTTGGGAATGATATCTTTGTTTGTGTCTTTGTTCCTAAACTCAATTTAATTTCATTGGTTCACAAGCTTGAGGTTTATACTATAGTAGTCGTGAGAAATTGAGAATTTCAGAAAGGGAAGAAGGGAGGCATCGAAGGATAGGATGAGGTCAGTACAATTACAAACTAGGTGACTCCATAGGACCATAACCACCAAAGATGGAGCTATAAGAAGGCGATCCCGTACTGTTATTGATGAATAATAACTTTGGTGTTCAGTTTTCATGTTAGTGCTTTTGGACCACTACTGCAGGACGAGTGATATTAGCTTTTGTTTTTTTGGAAGGCAAGCGAATATGACAGCATCACCAAAATGGTACTGGGACTTTGAAAAATGATGCAATCATAAACTATGGGGTGCGGTGCCAGTATACTGTATATATACTGTTTGCTCAAAGTCCCAACACCATTGCCATAGTCCAATGAGAAGTACCAAAGCCTTGAGATTAAAGCTCATGCCTTCTTTTTGTCTGCAAGTGTAAACAAGTATTGGAAACTTGTAACCACTGTATTCTGTTTTTTTTTTTTTTTTGGAAGTCTTATGTGTTTGAGTTGTCTGGAGATTTACATTGATGTATTGGTACGTATTTTCATCTGCATTAAAACTGGATATGAAATACCCGTTTAATACCCGGAACCGGTGGGTACCCGGCTGTTTAGTAGGATCCGGGAAAAATAATAGGGTCTGGTTTTGGGTAGTATGATACCTTGAGGAACCGGACCCGTTGACAGCCCTAATATCCACTGAGCCCATATGAGAGAAATACACATGTATAAATTCTGCCAAAAATATCTCGCCGGAAAAAAGGTGCTAGCGCCGGAAATTAGCCGGTAAAGTATCTCAGGTGACCGGCTAAGTCCACACGGTTACCGGTCAACGAGTTAAATCGAGAAGTCAACTGAGTTAGCACGGTCAAACTCAGTAAAATCATGAGTCAGAACCGAGTCAGCTATTCAAGTGAGCTAACTGAGCTGACTTGTTTGAATTGCCATGGCCTAAGCCATTGCACTCTTGCACAGGCCATAACTACTGTTGCATCATGATTGCGCTTCTGTGCAACATAAATCCCCAGCTGCAGCTTGCGAACCATCCTTCCTGTTCATCTCCTGCTTCAGCTTGTACTCAGAGCTTCACAATCTTCAATTGCAAAAACTGCCTCAACTGCAGATCCACCACCAATATTCAAATGCCACTTGCACTGCAATAAACTCAACACACATAACTCGAGCTTTCATGTCAACAGCTGCACTCAGCTTTCACTGCCTCCATTAGCACTGGCCAAAACTCAGGACCACCACATAATTTCATCTCCAACTTCAACTTCTCAGCCTCAGGCCATGCTACTCCCTGCACCTCAGTTCAGCTCACTGGCATCTTTTCAATTTCAGCACCAGAGATCCAGTTAACTCCATTCAATCCTGCACACAAGCATTATCCATTACAAGACCAAGCCAATACCTTCTGTTGCTACCCATCTTCACTGCAACATGAGCTACAAAGCTACATGACCACCAACCCTTGATAGCAGCATCACCAACTCACTGCACCTATCTTTATAGCTCCTTCCCAGCTCATTTCAACCACCTACCATCTCCACTGACATATGCAACTTGTTCAATTTAAGAATCCATCACAGCTCCATACATTGCATCCACTCTTTATTGCACAACTGCTCCAGCTAACTGCATCCAACCCTTGAAGCTCAAACCATACTTCCCCATCGTCTAAGTTTCTCCAGGCAGTGAACCACTTAGCACAATTTCTCTTCCTGCATCAGACTCAAGCCAGCCTCCAACTGCAGTAACTGCACTCCATTTAAGCTTCATTTCCTCTCTAGTTTACAACATCATCTCCGGTAACTCAGCTCTACGTAACAACAACTCTACTTTCATCCTCCATCTAGCCACAGCAGCAATACACAAGCCTAGCCTGCAACATCTCATCACACAGCATCACTACTTACATCTCTTCTTAGTTCTTCTTTGTTGAGCTTCAGTTCAGGTGCAAATGTGCACTGTTGCTCCATCTCCTCTTCAATCTATTGCCACCAGCAGACCAACTTCTCTGTCCTTGTTTTGAGTCTCCAGCTGCAACTTATCTCAACAACCAAGCCTCAAGCCATTGTCACTGCACTTCTCTTGTAGCACATCACCAACAACACAGTAGCTCATACTCAAGCACTTGCCATTCTCATGTTCAACTGCAATCTCCATTTCTGTGTCATACATAACCACTGCAACATCATAACACCCCATTTTGCAAGCTATTTGATTCCACTAACACACCATCTAGAGCTACAGCTGCAATACAACTTCTTCTTCTTCCCTGAGTCACATCGATCTCCTCCTTTTATTACCAAATATTTCTTGTATCACCAAAGACCCATCTTCTTATTATCGAATTCGATTCAGTTTCACCTGATTCATATCTCCAATCCTTCATCTGGATTTAATATGAAACAGCAAATCTAGCTCATTTCACTGATTCTCCAGCCACCAACTCAGATTCAAATCCCATTCAATAAGAACACACAGCATAACCCCCATCTGTATTTCCTTCTTGACCTGAATTTCATAGCCAAATCCTTTGATAAACATCTATCGATTACAACCAGCTCAACCCATTTCTTCTCTACATCAGATTCACAGAAAAACCATTTCAAACCCATCAAGCAGACATCTCAGATCTCATTTCAAAACCCTAAATTTCTTGTTCTTGAGTCTTGACAGAAACCATTAAATCCCCATCAGAACAGCACCATTTCTTCCTCGAATTCTAACCAAAGTTCGATTTACTTCTTGACTTCAGATTTATCTCAACTGAACTCTCGAATCTCTCTCAGCCAGCAGCAGCCATGACTTGTCTCAGCTCTCTGAAATTGAGGTGAAGTGTAAAGAAGAGGAGAAAAACGATTTCTTCTCTTTCAGGTGGGTGTAGGAGTCGTTATAGCCACCCTGATGAGGTAGATAAGGGGTACCCAGATGACTCTAAGCACCCAGCAGATTAATACAGGCCACCCAGTGACCATTGGGCCTGTAAGTCTCAGAAAACTGACGGTCCATACTTCGCTCCTTCTTGCGCAACATTAGCCTGCTCCAATTGTCGCCTGTGAATCGATCTTTTTGCCATTTCCGCTCCAAATGGACGTTTTCTTCTTCTTTTACTCCAAAGGACTCCATTGCACCTAATAACTCAAAACTAAACATAAGAGATGCAATTCACAAGGATAATAGCAAAGAAAGCATAAATACTAAATATAAAATTAGGTGTTTTACAACACCTATCACAATGACTTGAAAACAGAGATACGAGATAAAAAAGGAGAGCAAACCCTTTTATAGGCATGACACTTTTGGAATTTGAATATGAAAAGGATTTCCTATTTGAACTACGAATGAAAAGAGGCAACCGGGCCCGCAATGGCAAGCTTCACGGTGCCAACAGTCTGCGCCCATACCATGCCAACGCTCACGCCTTGCCAAGCCCAAGCCAACTCCCGCGCCAAGTTTATGCTAGAGGCTCCATTCCAAGCCGCACTATGCACACGGATCCATTCCAAGCCGACCAATGCCAGCGGCTCCTTTTCAAGCCGCACCATGCCAACGGCTTGCCAAGCCAAGCCAACAACGCCAACATCTCGCTAAGCCAACAACTCCGCGTTTCCTAGCCCAACCAAGATGGCGCACGGCCAAGCCAAGTTAACGCCAACTGTTTGCATCTCAGCTAGCAACCACCTCTACCACTCCGCAGCCTAGCTAGCAGCACCACAAGCCGAATTTGTACAAATCCGCCAACGCAAGAGTCATGGATTCTCTTTATCTCCCGGAAAAAGGTTAGTCGGATCTTCCTGACCATCTTTTTGTGACTTGCCGTTTCGATTTTGCCATTGTCTGTCACCATCTCATGCTTACCTCGCAACAAGGCCCATGTTCCGAGCTAAGCAGGGGACTTAATGTTGATGGTGGTTTTTAGCTTAGGATTAAAACCATGCCAGCCATGCCAGCCACGCCACTGTGCCAAAGGCATGCCAACCATGCCAGCCACGCCACTGTGCCATAGGAATTCCAACCATGCCATCCACGCCACCGTGCCAAAGGCATGAAAACCATGCCAGCCACGCTACCGTGCCAAAGGCATGCCAACCATGCCATCACCGTGCCAAAGGCATGCCAACCATGCCAGCCACGCCACCGTGCCAAAGGCATGCCAATCATGCATGCCACGCCACTATCCCAAAGATATGCACCGTCCATGCCAGCCGCGCCACCATGCCAAAGGTATGCACCGGCCATGTCAGCCACGCCTCCGTGCCAAAGGCATGCCAACCATGCCAAAGGCACGCCGGCCATGCCAGCGACACCACTGTGGCAAAGGCATGTCAATCAGGTCAGCCACACCACCGGGCCAAAGGTATGCACCGGCCATTCCAGTCGCACCACCGTGCCAAAGGAATGCACCGGCCATGCCAGCCACGCCTCCGTGCCAAAGACATGTCAATCATGCCAGCCACACCACCGTGTCAAAGGCATGCCA